>NW_008795924.1:624183-629932 GCF_000699145.1 Aptenodytes forsteri
GGACGCCCACACCGCGGTTGCTGTCCCCGGCCCCGCGGCATGGGCTGCCCCGGCTTGCAGGGACGCCGTGACTCTGCCTGGGATTTAAGGTGCGCTTCCCGTCAAGCGATGTACCCTCGATCTCCTCGGCGTTACCTAGCCCCTCAGTTCAGTGCAGTGATACCAACGGTAATCCCAGTTCGGAAAGGATGGTGAACATTGTCATGGCTTGACGGTATGCAACATGCTCTTGGTGGTTAAATGGAAAACGTATGTCACAGGGGCTGGTCCTGCTTAAAACTCTGCAAGAGGCTAAGGCCCACGTGATTTTTTAAATTCATACAGGGAAGCTAATGAAGTGAGGATGTGGTAAGCTTTGCCACATTCTAAAATCCTACTTAGAAAATTACCAGTTTGTAAAAAAAGCTAAAAGGTAGGAAAAAAAAAACGAAAGTAGTTTCTAATATTACAAAATGTATCCTTTGCACTAAAATGCAATTCAAGGGAAAGAAAAGGTTCTTCAGAGGGAAAAATCCTGGACATTGAAGAACTGATGATCCGTATCTGTTGGTGTCTGGTTGTCCTGCCCCACGACCATCCCTGATGCAATTCAAGAAGCAATGCAGACAACACGACGAGGATGCTTCAGGAGCATCTGCTCACAGCACTGGGTGGGACACGTCAGAGCTGACCCCCAGACCAGGGTGAAACTCCCAGTAACTCCTGAAAAAGAACACCAGCAACCACACATGCTTCTCCCAGGTATGGGTACGTAATGAGGCCTGTCTTTCCCTGTGGGTTGTAGGGTGTTGGTTTAATCTATGGGATGGGGTGTAGTTTACCCTAATTAGCTTGCTGTGGAAAGTTAATTTTGCTTGAAATGTTTTTGTATCTCTATAATCTCTCTTTTATATCTCTTGGCCTTTAAAAGTCAGCCACTGGGCAGAATGGCTGCAGCTCCTTCCCCTGGTCTGGAACAGGTATAGATAATTTTAGAACTTGATTTATGTGTACGGAAAGGTCCATACGAATGTATAGTCTTCACTCATTGCAACTGCTGCCTTTATTGTTATTGCTGTTGTGGTGGATCACTACAGTTCGTCCGTCATTTGTTAAGTAATGTAACACCCCCCCCCCAACATCAAAACCAGGGATAATACTCTCCAATTTGCTTGTAAAACAGTGTGTTTTGGGAGTTTATAAAAATGCTGTAAACTATGCCTTAGAGGGCTAACTGATCTGTTGTATTTTTATTAACCAGAATGAAACCAAAGATCACTCTGAGGTGTACTTTCTGTTTATAATTTACAGGTCTATTTCACTTGTCCTTTAATAATACAACTGCTATAGCTGTGACAAAACAGGACCCTTCTGAGCATGAATAAACACAGAAGAAAAGAAGGAACCTTTTCTCAGGAAAAGAAAGCTCAGTGACTCTACAGAGTCATGGAAAGGCTCTAGTAAATGTTTAAGGTTTATTGTTGTAAGCTTTATGTTTGTCTTTTTTTTTTTTCCTTAAAGATGAATAGAGTTTGGTAGTGAGAAGAGGAAGTGCATTTAAGTGTACACAGCAGAGGAAATTAAAGTCTTCAGAGCTTTCTGTGAAGTATTTAATCTGTTCTGTGCTGAGTTGTACAAGGATCAAGCGCAAGGGCCTGAGCTTAAATACAACTCCCAGACCAATGGAGGAAGACGAGTGCACGGGCCCGGGCCCCAGATTAGGCTTCTTGCTGTTTTTTTCTCTCACAGCTTAGGTGTTCTCACAGCAATCTGATCCAAGGCAATGCAGTTCTGCTTTCAGAGCTGATCTGGAGCACAGGCAGCCATGGAAGGGGGTTGAGGTTGCAGAGCCTGTTGGTGCACTTAACCTTGACAAAATGTAATCAAGATGGTCAAGTTTCTTTCTGTAAGCTTTTGAGAAATTCACCAAAAGCTTGTACAGGTCTCCAGTGCTTCTATTTCTAAGGCTGTTCTGCAAGGAGCAGGCCTTTTCCCTGCAGACTGCCTGGCAGTTTATACTTCAATGAAAAACAGCTGTTGACTATGAAACTACAAGACATGGTGGCTGCTTTCTCTAGCCCTAGGCCTGCCAAAAGAAAAGCTATCTTGCTGTACGAAGAGAAATACAGCTAAAATTGCATATCTAAAATTGCTCATGTCTTCATTCTCTGCTAGGGGAGAGCTCTACTCTTAGTTGTCTGTGGCAGCCAATGCTATCTCAGAAGTAAACTATGATTATTGTAGAGGCTTAACTTTGTGTAAGAAAGTTTGAGTAGTAATGAAAGGCTTTCCTTCAGCAGGACAAGGCAGGCAGTGAGGTAGGTTGTGGATATTCCTCTGGGTGTTGTTAAGTTTTGTCATCCCTTTGATTACTGGTCTTTTGACTACATAGTAGAGGATCACGCTCAGAAAATATACCTGGTGCCCATTCCAGCTCTGGAGAAAGAAAAGGCGTCTCAAAATGGGAATGTCAAATCCTTAGAGACTCCATTACTAGAAATGGAAAGGGGGGCTACTCACCAAAGGACAAATTTCAGTGAATGTGAATGTTGTGCTTTGTCTTCCAAATCCCCCAGCATATGCTGTGGTAAAAGAAAAAGAATCCTGCTTCTTCCTGAGCCGGAGCAACACAAGCCTGTCAAGTGTCCTACAACCTTCTGGCATCATCAGCCTGGTTCAGGAAGCGCTGAATGATACAAACAAGTGCTTTATTTATAGGAGGCTTGGGTTAATTTTTATTCCAGTATATCATTGATGCAAGGTACTTCAGAAGATACAGCTTGATTTGCTCTAAACTTATTCACACAGAACAAAAATTCCTGGAAAATGATTATTTGACTAGTTGCACAAAACATGTCCGTTTCTGACCCCAGAGGCATTTGAAAAGGAGGGTCTGCAGTGATATTCCAGTTGTAGGAGTAGAGTATTTCCACTGAAACTGCCTCTGAGGAATATGTAAGGTCTAACTAGCTGTATTGTACAATCTGTGCTGAGGTTTTGTGGTCAAACCCGTGGTCACAGTGCTGAGAGGGGTAGGAGCTCTGAAAACTTACTTGTTTTTGGCAGCAGCTGGTCTAAACATCAGGCTTGAATTACACTCTGCTGTTGAAATGACGGCTCAGAGGGCCAGCTAAATTCACCAACAACTGTTTTCTGCTTTCCCTTTTACAGCTATGACTTTTTAAAAATTTTTTTGGCTTTAAAAAAAAAAAAAATGTAAAAAGAGCTGTTGATCTCCTCACCTTTATAATCTTTTGTCTGGTACACTGTTCTCTGATCCCGGCCAATACCTTCATCTCTGGTAAAAAACAATATTGGTAAACATCTGATCATGAAATAATTTTCAAAGGCTCCTTTGGTTATATACACCCTTAGGTGACCTCCTCTGCTAACTGTGAGGTCCTTTTCTAAACTGTCTCCAAAAACAGCCTTCCAGAGCCTCAGTGAGCTGGAGTTCATCGTCTCAGGGCTGGTACATACAACTCTTGGAAAGGCACAGCTGGAGTAAGTGTGGTAACTACATCTACACAACAAGGCATATTGTGGGCTGTAAAATAGCATCCTATTCTAGAGTTTAAATTTCTGCTGAAGAGCCTCAGCTTGTTTGAGCAATGGAGGTTGTTTTGGCTTGATGTGATGAAGACATATTTAAAAACTTTTCCTGCTTGCTGGATATCCTTTGAGGCGTTTTTTTCTTTAGCAAAAAAGGTTTTAAATGTCTTGGAAACTTTGCCTCCTGTTCTGTCTTCTAGACCAAGGCTGGGCATAATTAAACACATAATTAAATTTGTCACTGTTAATATGTACTTAAAAACAGGGCTGTAGGTGGAGAACAGTTGTATATCCAACACTGCGTTCCCCCTTAGAAAGAAACAGCTCATTTTCTTTTAAAATGTGTGTGTGCAGGTATGGAGAGCACAGCGACACAGCTTTCTGAGCAGGACAACTATTTGTCTTATTGAGGCTTTACTCCACTCCTTGCCTTCTTGAAACCAAGAGTTACCCCTCTAAAACTCCCCGCTGCATCAGGTCTGTTATGTATATATATATTTTAACATCCAGACCTGCAAAGACAAAGCCATTGACAGTTTTACACACATGAAGCTGCTGTAACATATTTGTTAGCAATGTACAAACCCACAGTATTTTCCACCGAGTGGGTCCCCTGTTCAGCATTTATTTCCCTCCGTACTACTGTGCGCATTTCAGATTTAAATTCTCTTAAATAAAAATTACCATTTCAAATGGAGGATCTTGAGTTCTCCCTGCCAGAACAAAGTATCTGTTGGTTATTTTTAATAGTCCAAGCCTATTTCATGATTTTTAAGCTCCAATATTTGCATGGTTTCAAAGCAACACCTCCTGGCAAGCCGTGGTATTGCTTGTGCAAGCAGAGAGACCTTCCTGTTGGACTGATACACGACAAAACAGCAAGACAGTGGAGTGATCTGCAGTGATAGTCCCTCGTTGCTTAGCGTGCAAATTGCAGTGTGATTGAGGTGGCTGTTACAACTTCCACTGCGGGAGAAATAAAAGTGGGGAGCGTGTTTCAGAATTTTTTAAAATGAGAGCAAACATAAGGGCTTAGTGCTGTCATACAGGTATCGCTGCCTTTTTTTTGTTTGTTTGTTTATACTACACGTGCTGGTTTACAGTGGATAATATCACCAAAACCAATGCAGGACTTCATCCAAAAAAATGTGAAGCCTGCAAACAAAGGATGCTTGCTATCATCCCCATAAACGGTAATATGGACATTAGTGTTCTTCTTTTCCTTCGTATTTTACTCCCTTCTCTATCCCAGTGTAAAACTGACTGGCAGAAAATGGAAGTGTGAATGGAAATTCAGAACGGTTTCAGAAAGCTTCATTAATGTTTGATGTATCGCATTCCCTTAGTGCTGAAGCAATGTGGCTGTCCTTATGAGCAAATGAAAATACTACAAAAGACATGGAAGCATCACAGAAAACCACTAAAGAACAAGGTTACAGTCTCCTTATTCACAGCATCTACACGTGGTTTAAGGTACTATTGTGCTCTATTAGCTTCACCACGAAACAATCCAACACACTGGAATAACTTGAGGAATCAAGACATGAAGAACACCAGGCAATTTATACAGAAGACTGAGATATGGCATAAATGTTCATATACTTATTACGAATAAAAGCAACACAAGTCATTGTAGAGGGCCATTTCTTGAAGGAGACAGTAAAATTGTCAATAATGATGATAAAAAGCTGTAGGTACTCAAATGTTTCTGCTCTCCATTCTAGATTGCTGGTTGATTTGTTGACGTGCCACTAATGAAACTCTTTTCTGTCCAGTAGTAAAGTACGATGTTAAAAGCATCTGTCAAAGTTTGGCATCCTAATATCCAGTTTGGCTGCATCCTAATATTTTGAGAGAACTGGCTGAAATATTATCTATTGGGGCTGGTATCACTACGTCTTCGAAAACAGGGGAAACCTCAGATTACAAGAAGACCATTTCGTGGTTTGCCTGCCCTAACTGCACTCAGCCACAAACCCGGTGCACTGCTATCCATGACAACCCACGCAGGTAATCGAACCGGCTGCCCTGGAGGCCGAGGACCGGCCTGCCTGGGACCTGTCCCTTGTCTGAGCGCCCCGATTCTCAGCAGCCTGCACGGGGCAGCTGGGATTCCCACGCACACTCGGCTCGGCCCAGGTCTCCTCTGGCCCGCGGGGCCTCAGGCGGGGAGCCCCCCGAGACAGACCCGAGGTGAATCGGGGGTGGCGCTGCCCAC
>NW_008795924.1:630327-647126 GCF_000699145.1 Aptenodytes forsteri
TTGCCCGGGTCGAGCCAGGATTTGTCCGCTCCTGCGCGTAGCTTCCACGCTTGCGTATTTAAAAAACAAAAAGGAGTTTTTCGTTTTTAAAAAAAGAAGTTAGAGTTGCATCCGTGGCACTAGCTGTTTCTCGGCTCTATAGCGAAGCCAGGTGTTGGTAATGCCTATTTTAAGGCAGATGAACAATCGCAGGGTATTAATTCCTCTTCCCGGGAGGGAGGAAGCGTTTAAGTAAATCTCCAGACAGAATCTGAAGCAGATAATTATTGAGTTAAGACTGTGGTGGCTATTGTAATCCTGTCTGAGCAAAACATACCAGAGGCTGTTGACAAAAAAAAATCAGCACAAGCTTCTATGGTTTTGTGCCCTGTTCAGTTAAAAAAAAAGAAAGTGTAGTAATTTCAATGCTTCTCTCATCTGGCAGAAGATTGGAAGAGTGAAAGGGATGGCTTTAGCAGAGACTTCGCTTGGGCTATCTTGGATTAGCCCAATAGAGTGAAACAAGTGATAACTGGTAAGAAGGGCAGCACTTAAAACTGTGAAGGAAGACAGCATCTTGCCGCCTTATAGAGAGAAGCAGTTCCCAGGGCAGAATCCAGTACCGCTAGCTTATTTTTGCTAAGTGGATGGAGATGGATATAAATAACGCTTGCAAGCATAGTACAATGAAAATAAAACCTTTAGAGGAAATGGATAGGAACCTGTCAGCCTCCTTTCTCATTTGAGCTTTGTGGGAGTTTTGCTGCTGGAAACTACTAAGACCTTGTTGTGACTTCATTTGCAGTTGTTCTTCTTTTATCCTCTAGTTTCACTGGTTCGGAGATAGACTGGTCTTAAAATACTGATCTCATTCTCAAAGCAGAGTGAAAAAATAAAGATAAATACTTTCTGCATTCACTCTGGGATGGATTTGATTCCTGATCTGATTGCTCCAAGCAGGCATTTGGGATGTGAAAGGTTACATTTTCATGGTAACTATATGTATCAGTAAGCATGGAATTTCAAGAGAGCAGGTTTAAGATGATGTTACTGCTGAAAAGGGTGGCCCTGCGCACCTCTTTTCCAGCCCTCTGATAGTCCATTTTCATTGCCTCTTGTGTGCAGGTATAAGGAAGTGGTTGTATGGTTGGCTGGATTCATCCGCCAAACCAACCAGCAATTAGCACCACACAGAAAGTGAACTGATGGAGCTGACTGTGTGTCTGTACTAATGCTAGTGTATATAACAGGGAGAGGCAGGTCCGCCCATTAGGCAGTGTCATGGATCAAAATCAGTTAAGCTGCTTGTGAAAGTGTTCCCTGAGGCTGCACTTCCCTGGACAGGTGAGCTGGCCTAGTGTTTGTGGGGGGTTTTTTTTGGTGGTTTTTTTTGGTTGTTGTTTTGTTTTGTTTTTTTTTTAGATGAAAGCTGTGCAATACTGTCTCCTTATTTCATGATGTGGCTAATATTCTCAGCACCCCACCCCCCCACCCCCCCACTCTTTCACAAGTTGAAATATTTTTTTGTTTCCTGAAGAAGTTTACTTTTGGGTGATGACCAAACTGGTACATGTGGAAGGTTACAAATGTAGAACTGGAGAATTTTTAGAAATTGACCTGTGGTGATTATCACCAATAACTGCTAAAACAGATGTTCAGTTTTAGAGAACAGAAGCAGTTGTTGCTAAATGTAAAGATGGGAGTACTAGCAGTAAATAAAGAAATTACATTCAGACACAAAAAACAGGTGGATAAAGAATTGAAACATGTAGTAAAAAAAAATTGCTCTCATTTGCTCAGTTTTGGTCTGAACAGTATTTTAACAGCTGTTCCTGACATCAGAAAGATCTCTGTCCAAAAAGATGATAAAAGATGAGGCTATTAGCAAAACTTTATTTACATCAGAGGCATGCAAAGAATTTTTTTTGGATCTAAACAGTTTGGTTAGCTTCACTAAGACTGAGAACAATCGGCCTGAAAAACAAAAATCAGTCTTTTGTTTATTGTATTATTTTAAAGTCTTTGTTTGTACAGCAGCTCATAGATTTTATTCAGATATTTAGTGGAGAATAAATACTTCTCCTTGTAATGTCCAAGAGTTTTATATAAGCCTTTGTGACATAGTTTAATGGCTTAATTGCAGTGTTAAAATACTACTTCTTGAAAAAGTGCTGAATTTCCAGAACTTGGTGTGGTTTAAATGATTTTTGTGCCGTGGCTCTTGCCCCTGTCTTGAACCTATTCTGCAGTGTACACATCATATTGTTTAGAACTCTTTCTATGGAAACATTTTCTTTTAGGTCCCTTATTAAAATTATTAAAGATTAATCTAACTGCTGTCCTTGTAGAATTTATCTTTACAACTTCTCATAAAGAAGATAAATTGTCTTTTATTATTCTTTGTTAGAAAAGATAGTGTAAGATTTAATAAGTTACTATATCAAATACTCTAGGCGGGTCTCAACAGTGCAGTGCTTAAGTTAAATATTCACTTGCTGTATAGGACTTTGGTCTTGTGTAACCCTTGCCAAAGCTGCAGCCAGGAGAAAGGTATAGTGGCAAAGATAATGACAACTAAAATTACCTCCTACCAAACTGAAGCCAGTCTAGCTATGCACAGAAGCAGCTAATGATCGCAAGGGAGGCTCAGCTTGGTGACGCTTGTAACCCATTAAATGTAGAGTTAATTCCTCTGTCTCTTGTCTCTGTGGAAGATAAAAATTAATTAAAATGCCATTTAAAGAAAAGTGTGACATAGGGATGTAAAACATGTTAATGTTTTTTGCAGTGTAGTCTTTAACTACATAAGCGTAAACCTTCCTGTAATACACTCATGCCCAGTGTTGGTAGTCTCTGCAGCATGATGTGAGTAGGTTTGTACCTGGGGGTTGTGACAGTATTTCTCTGTCTCTCTGTAGATAGTGAAATGACTAGAATTTGGGGTCTCATTGCTGATGCCAAATCTGGTGGTCCTTTCTAATCTTGCTCTTATTTATACTTAAACATACCTTTAGCTGGAAGGAATTCTGTGTGCCAGCTGTCAGGAGGTCTCGTCTCTGGGACCATGCCTCCCAGTATAGAAGGCTCTTTGTGTTTTATACACATGATCACTTGAAAAAAAAAAAAACATTTCTCATTCTTGCAAAGACTCACTTTCAAATATGAACTAAGCGTAATTGGTTCAGTATTTCCAGCCTGCTCCATGCCTCTTTCCTTGCTGCTGTGGGCTTTCTTACAAAGGTCTAAAATCTGGTTGCTAAATTGCAGTGAAAATAGAAGAAAACCTCTGGAACTGACAAGATAAATTTTTTTCCTCAGTGATGTGGCATGTATCATTCTTGAATGCTCTGCTGTGGGGAGCTCAGCATGCAACACAGAGCCGTATATTAAAGAAAACCCATTTTTCTCGAGCTAAGAGGCTTTGTAGGTGGGAGGCATCTTAGACTTTCTTATTTGTCAGTGGGGAATAGGAGTTTCAAGCTAATCAGGAGGTTGTTAGCAGCCGGTCATCTAAGGTGCTTTAGGTGAAGGAATTTCTGCATCCTTTAATAGGAAGATATTTTGAGCTGTTTATACGTGGGTCAGGGAATAAGTTATTTTATATCTTGGTAAGTCTGGTTTACTGTCAGAATCTAGTTCTAGGAAGATTTTCCTCCGGTGTTATTGGGAGAAGGTCAGGTATGTCATGTGTCAATTTCGTTTGCTATAAACTGAGGTTTCGATGGAAGAAACCTTTTGTTTTAGATGTAGGACTGGGTTCATAAATCCTGCCTTTTTACTTATTCATTTTGAAACCATTTCCCTAACTGCAATGGGCATGAATTGCTCCTTGCTTACTCTCTGGATATTCTGGAACGTGCATTTATAGAGCTGTCTGTGAAGAGCCGGTGGAGTAAAAGGTGGTTCAGGTTTTTAGCATTCCTGTCAACTTTTTCCACTTTGTGAATTTAATGTTGCGATGTGATTCGTTTTCAGGTGTGTTTCAAAGATTCATGGGTGTTTGGTGTGACTGAGGTCAAGATTTAGGCTGAACTCCAGATGGTGGTCAGAAGATTACTTTGAGAGCTAATTATGAGTGTTCTTTGTATAAGTCTGTATAGTTACATCACAAAGATTTTTCTTTAATGATTCATTGGGCATTTTAGTGGGAAAAAACCCCCGAATTTTTAACTTTCTGATGAAGCGTGTTTTTCCCTTAGCCCATCTGGTTCATATTGAGCTGTACCCCAGCACTTGCAGGCTATTTTAATGGGTGTTCATTCCCTGACTCTGCAAATGAGATCTATGATGTCTCTGAAGTCTGGATATCTCTTTTTCTCTGCATGTGTGGCCTACATTTCTCCTTGCATCCATCTACTGAATGAGCGTACTGCTGTGGTGTGAGCTGTGAACAAAGACCTCTGCCTGTGGTTTATTCAGGCATAGACTCCATTGAGTTAGTGTGTGCTATTTTTGGAGTTCCCTTGGGGAGAAGGTGGTCAGCCTATCTAACCTCAGAGCCGAGCAGAGGGGAGTATAGCAGTGTCAGCTTTGGTGTCACTGTGCTGGATCAGCTGTTGGTGGCGGTTCTGTCAGAGAGGATCCTGTCTTCTGCAAAGGGGTGTTAGCGGGGTCATCCAGCAGCAAGTTGGTGCGAAAACATTCATTTTACTCCGTTGGTTTGTTATTGTTGCCAGGAAACACCTTGTCCACCTTTCAGAGACTTGTGAGCTGTGGCTGCTCCTATCTTAACTCAACAGATTTGCCCTATGACTTATAGATAAAGGTCAATGCCCCTGACATCCGCAGCTCCGGATCACTGTGCCAGCCTATCTTGTTAGGTTGCATTGTCACTGTCTTACTTGGTGCCTGGTGCTGTGGCCACTACAGTTTTGGCCTTTGGTCTGTGGCAGGACAGCTTAGTGCTAAAGGGGATGAAGTTTCCTCTCAGTTATATCCCTCTCTATTTCTGGATTACTCGGGTGTGCCTCAAAGAGCGGTTTCCCACTGGTGCTGTGTATCCAGCGCTGCTGCTGGCTTCAGATCAGCCAAGCACCTGAATGTTGGTGGACGTGGAGAAAACGTAGTGCTGGGGTCTCATGCTGGTGGTGCCATGGACCTCAGCAGGTAGCAGATTGATTTCGGAGTTTTCCTTAGTATCATTTGTTTTCTGCTTGTTTTCCTTGTAACAACCTGAATGCTAAAGTTTGCGGTGTTGCTTGGTGGCATTAGGATACCCCTTTGGGAATGAGAATGTTTAAAAGTTGCTTTACTCATAGGATTGCTGGGAGGACTTCTCTCTTTTCGTATCTTCTGAAATGAAGGGTAGTATGTCATATAGCTGACACAGAGTACTTTGACCTTCCTGGCTCACTTACAAATAGAGCGTTCTTCTAATGGGTTATTTACATTCCTCAAGGTACGATGTCCTGTAGTTTCAATGTACCTGCCTGTCTGTAATGGGAGGAAATACTGGTGCTGGTTAACTGATTTGATGTGTTCTTGTGATTAGTGCAGTCAAGTTCAGGAGCTCAGTAAGATGACCAGGTAGGCAGTCGACTGATGAGATATCTGTATAGAAGCCTCTTAGCGCTTGGAGCCATAGGGAATGTTTGCAGGGTCATTTTTTCCCCTGTGTCTAGGGCCAGAATGTACAAGTTGCAACAGAAAGGGTCGTCATGATGTCCCTAAGAGATGAAAGGATTTGTATGGGTTTTCCTTTGCTTTGTCAGGGAATGGTTGATCTTGGGACCAGTGCCTTGAGCTTGCTGGTGAGCTGGCTGCTTTCCTGTGGTTCTGAACACGCTGAAGCAGCAAAGATCATTCCACAGATTCCGAGTGTGAGATTTGGTCAGTGCCCTCTTCAGAAACTGGATTACCTTGAAGTCCATCTCTTTGCCTTCATTTCCAACAGGAACTGTCAGTTCTCTTTCGAAAAATCTAAATCTAAGCCCAGTCTTCCTGATTCATGGACTGGGAGGCCATTGTATGTCTGACCTCAAATTGGCTGCTACTCAAGGTTCTGCGACACACAATGCCTTGTGTTGTATCAGATGATGGATGGGTAGTTTCGTTGATTCCCTCCTGGCCAAGGCATCCTTGAACCTTTTGCCTGTTTTGTGGGAGGCCCGTATGGTTGCAGGACGAAAAGAAAACCCTAATTTCAGATTTGCATTGCATCGCACAGGCTGGGTGCTGGGTAGTGCTTGACACTTAAAACAGCCTGCTCATCTCCAGTATGAGACTGTAATCAGTACCAGGAAAGATGGTAGGAAAGAACGTGCTCAGCCAATGGCCAGTTTCCCTTCTTTGTGCTCAGAGTTCAGCGTTTTCTTTGGAGGTCACAGTACTTCATACTCCTTAATTTCTCTTCTTTCCTGTTAAGTCATGCTTTTTCCTGGTGAGTCATGCTTTTTCCAGATTGTTCCCTAAGACTTCATTTCAGTCTTTTTTCTGAAACCTCATATCTCCAAGGCAGAGGTGCTATACCACACTTGTGTATTGAGAGAAGACTTTTTTTTTTCATAATTAGAGGATTAAATCTTCCAGATGTTCTTTGAAGCTACTACTGAGAGAGCAAGGCTATTGCCAGAGTCACTTGGACATGCATTAGAGACTCTTAGGAGCTTGTTTATGCTTTGCGTGATGAGAGATATTCCTTGTCCTCCTTTCCCCCTGGGCTAGCTCAGATTATGCTGATAGTATTAGTGAAGAACACTTCCAAGTCTGATGTCACTCTACAGCAAAAACCTGGAGGTTTGTTGAGATACTCACCAAGCGTTGGGACTTTGCAGAGTCATCCAGGAATGAAACTGCATTTTGTAGAGCAAAATGTACTGAGATTGCTGTTTGCATGGAGGACTCCGACGCTTGTTTTTAGATAGCTGCGAAAGAGTAGCTCCAAGCAGAGCTTTACACACACATTGTTCATGCAGAAAGTTACCTGAAGTTACAAGGGAGCTGCTTTTAAGTGGCTCATGCTCTTTAACCTATATTGTCTATATGACACTCTACTCCTTCTCCCTTTGTAGTTCTTTCAAACTCCAGCAGCAGGTTGACAAGAACTGGGAGTTTGGGATAAATGCAAAACCTCTATACCCATGAGCCTGCAAAGAGGTGTGGGACTTGTTCTGCAGATATGGCCAAAGGGGGGGAAAAAAAAATCTTGAGGAGACTATGCATCTCAAGCAGTCGAGTGTGAAAGGGAAAATGGATTTTCCCTCTAATTATTTTTTTCCCCGCTGTAATTATTGGGAAGTAGCTGTGTTTTCTTAGGCTTCCTGGCTAGTGGGAACCTTGAGAGTGTGACCTGAGTAATCTAAAAGAGATGGAGGTTTCACTGCCTTGAGTAGCATTGTGACTCTTTCATGGACACTTCCAGAAGGACAGAATATTGATTACAAGAACTGCAGGACATGCTGTGTTGAAAGTTTATCTGCCGAAGTAGCTGCTAGTCCAATTCCATTAACGTTTGTATGTTTAATAAACTTTTAATGTTGGATTTTAATGAGTTGGCAGTTATCTCTGAACATCCAGCAGCAGCGGTCACAGAGTCTAGGTGGCTCTCAAATGTGGATTTCTCTCACTTAGAAGGCATGTGTCCTTTCCTTGGGCAGTCAGTACTTGACAGGCTATATAGCGTGCTTTGATTCAGTTTGTACTGATGTACATCAACAATGAATTTCTTAATTTGGATGGAGCCCTAGGGTTAAGTTTTCAGGGGAGGAATCTTTTTAAAAAGCTGGATATAAGAGAACATGACCTTGGTTAATCTCGTAACACACCATTTATCTACTTGGGATGATTCTTGCTAGTGATCTAATTATTTTGGCTGCAAAATGGGCCTCTTGAGGAATTTGTTTCTAATGTGGCATTTGCTCATCGACAATCCCAGTGCTTTTGCTTTGCCTTTTCAGCCTTATTTTCCAAACATATATCAAACTCCTCAGAATCCCAGGCAGGCTAAGAAGTGCCCTGGTTGTGCTGCACAGTTGGAACCAAGTGTCTCTAATGAGGTTATGGAAGCTAATCTATTATTGAGGGGACCTTGGCAAAATTAAGCAGAAAAGTTCAGTGTTCGTGCTTTTGAGATAAACCTAAGTGTAGTAAATATATGTCAGTATGTAAAACGTAGCAGACAAGGTGAAAAGGGACTTTTGATAACACAGTGTAATTCTCAGTTCTGGCACCAGTATGACTTTAAATGTCACTTCCCCATTCCCAATCTTTAGGATAAATTCTCAATATGCTACTGTAATGTAGATGGTAAATGTGTAAGCTGTGAGGGTCGCAGAGGTAAAGAAAGAAGCCCTTGCTGCCTTCTTTGGGATAAGACAACATAGCAATTCAGTGACTGGACCCATCAGATTGGTTTCAGGTGACCTTTCAGTGTGCACAGTAAAAAGCAGGAAAAATGTAATGTTTATGTAACATAGTAACTTTATCTGAGAGTGCTGTATTTTAAATTGAAGTTCTTTTTATATCTCCAGAATACCAGTTTCTGAGAGGAAGAGCAAAGAGAGTTAACGACAAAAACTGATGGACCATTACATCTTCCAAAATGAGCCTGTTCACACTTTTCTACTGGAAACTAACAAGTCTTGAAGGTGAGTAGGTTTTGTATGTGACAGATGAGCTACCCAATGTCTTGGGCCTTGACCATCAGCCTTCCCAAAGATAGATCTGCCCGCATTTCAGCTTAGTGTGCAACTGCCTTTCTGGGCTGGCACAGCCCATAGAAGCATGCTTGTGAAAATATGTATTTCATCATTGGGAGAAATATTTAGGAAGTAGGTAATATTTTCCACCATACCAATTAATTATCATTAATTTGGAAGCACTTGAAAAAGCTAGAGTGCTTAGGGAAAGAGGTGAACCAATGGGAACGTGGATATTTTTTGGTGAGTGGAGGAAAAGCAGGTGTGTTATTTGCAGGATGAGAAAATTAAGTTTGTAAGACAAACTTTTGTTTAGTTTGGTGAATGTATTAAATTAGGTAAGGCATTTTCAAGCTCTGTTCCAGTTGTACCTCAGATGATAATATCAGCATTCAGAGTAGCTGAAGAAGAGTGCTTGCTGTCAAAGATGGTAAATTAATTTCCCCAAAGTAAAGAACGTAATGCTTGAATGAAATTAAATCAAAATTATATTTTGTAGAGATTGTGATATCTTTTATGTTTGTTGTACTCAGCCCCTTAGGACTGTAGTCAGTGACCGTACAGTATTGTTTTAAAATCCTTTAATAACAGAAATCAAAATGGGAAATGTTACGCAAGTCCTGCACTCAACATTGAAATAAAACCAGGATTTCTGAGACAAACAGTTAAGGTTTAAAATATCTTGGTTTAGACTTTACTGTCACTTTAATAAATAACATATAAAAGGAAGCCATGAGCCTATGTAAACCTAAGTTTGCCTGCTTAGCAGCATTAATTGTGATTTTTAATTAGGCTAATAAATTTGTTTTTCTGTTGGTTACTTTATTGATAATTAATTTTTCTATCTTTTGGTATGAACAACCTAGCACCTATGAACTCAAAGCTAATAGTGGAGTGTAAATGGTGAAAAATAGGTCTAGGTGGTTGTCAATTGTCATTCTGTCTGCACAGAAATTGTTCTAAAATGTCCAGCATTGGAGTCACAGGCCTCTTGTGCGCAAATCCTTTTCGGTGTGAGGAAAAAGGCCTGGTAGAAATTCAGCCTACACTGAACTCGGTTTTCCTGTGTTTTTTCAGATTTGAAGCTGTCTCTCATTATCCATGTGAGTTTCTTAAATGTTTGTGTATGTGGTAGTGCTGATGAGCCTCTCATGAGTGTAGTACTTGACAGAGGTAGGAGGGGATGCAATGTCAGGGGCCCTTACTACTGGAGGAAGAAAAGATTTGTAGCTGGAGAAAGAAATACTGTTCACGTTCATTTGTGCTATTTGGTCTCTGGTATAATCTGCACAATTCTGCATAAAAGGATGGAAACCTGAAACACCCAAACTGAAAGGTGTTACCAAGTTCTAAAAGGTTCTCTTATATTGACTAGTTGCCTGTGTTTTGCAAGTGTCCTCTTCAGATTCAACAGGATGAGCTGTGGAATGTTTTGGGAACATGTATGAGTAACTTAATTTATATACATTAGAGTCATGGGACTTTTATATGGAAAATTAGTCCTGGATGAAAGTGATTTGTTGTACTGGGTCCATGTTACTGAATGAGCAGCTTCTGATTAATTTTTCATTAATTGTAAGTGTGTTGCCCTGGGTGTTCCTTATAGCTACGTGTGGGGAAAAGTCATATTGAAGTGCTCAAAAGTACAAACTGAGGTCAACTGAATATCTTTTTTTGTCAGCTGGGACAACTGGATTTTGAGTTTCTTTTGTTATACGTAGTTAGACACCGAGAACTCCTGGAAGACTTTAAATAGGAACTTGCTATGGATGTTTCACACTTTCTACCTAATAATGTGGAAGCTAATCTAATGCTACAGAAAAGTAGGATGTGTTCCAAGATCTGTAAGTAAGTTGAGTGTTTTCCGTGTATATGGAAGAAATAACAATTTTTAGCTGTACTGTGTTTGCAGTCTAAGCATTCAAAACATGCTTGTAGATCTTGGAGTGCCATAGTTTCTTCTACATTATGCATTCCTTATATGTAAAGAGGCTGTGAATGGTTACGTATTTGTATAATGATCTTCAGTTGTTTTTTGAGGGAAGGATATTTTAAGTGCAGTCTATTAATTCTGCACAAATAACTATCTGTATAATGATCTCCAATATTAAAATGGTCTTGTGATGTTTGAGTGATTGCAGAAGTCCGTAGTTATACCACATGCTGTTCATGTGTGGATGAAGGATGTTTTGAAAGTAAAGATGTTATCTGTGAACCCTTTTGCCAAAAAAAATCTTGAAAACGAGGGAATCTCACTTGGAAATATTTATTCTGGTGTAGTCTGTATTTTTCTGTTGATGTGGATGAACAGAAATACCTCTTCTTCCTTTTGCTCTCTCCTCTTTCTTCTGCTTTCACATCTTGTGAAAAGTGCAGCTCTAATCTTTTCAGGAAGATTGTGCAACAGGGTAAAGAAAGAGGGAGAGTGAAAAGAGGATGTTTTGCTGCTATAAAGCTTCTTTATTCTCTGAGGTCAGGAGGAGCTGAGCTTCCAGTGATTTCATAAACTCTTCTATTACCTGTTCACATACTGGTCAGTAAGCCTAAATGGATGGATCCTCCTCTCTATGAGTCATTAAGTAAATATCAGGCAGTGCTGGTATTCCTGATCCTGTCTGCTCTGCGTACTTGCTTCTATTTGTTGCTTATTGTTGACTTGCTAATTTCTTAGCTGCTGTCACAACCCCAGCAGATTTTGTCAGCACAGGGTCTTCTCATGGTGTGCAGTTGTAAGAGAGAGACCTCCATTGGAGCTAGTAGCTGTTACAGCCTTGTTAGATGATATTATTTTCAACGGTAGCTGGAAAATATTTGGAGATGTTTCCAGTAAAACAGTTGGTACTGATTCTTGGCTCAAAGCCTCCTCTCGATCAGAGGCAGCATCGTGGCTTGCCAGATGGCCTGCAAGCTGGATCTGGTGCCTGCTCTGATCGCATCCCTCCTGCAGGACAGGGCACCTGAGGAAGTGCATCTCTGGCCTCCTGTGGGAGCACAAAGCACACTGTGTTCAGAGCTGTTAGTAGAGCAGGAGGTGTCAGCAGTTCATTCCTGCTTGACTGCCTTTAAGGACAGCTGGTGGCTGCAGATAGGGATTTAGGGCTGGAGGTCTGTGCTTCTCCGGCAGCTGCTGCAGCCAAAGGGTGGCTGGGTAATGATGGTATGTTGCTGTCTCCTTGAAGAGGAGATTTGCAGCTTACATGGTGGGACAGGGCACTTCAAGTATTTGTGCTCACTGGGAAACTCTACTAGGAAGGGAATAGGGCATGTTATTTGCCGGCCCACCCAGGTACCATAAGACTGGCTTCCAGTGTGCACATATTCAGGTATTGGATAACCACTGGGTTTTGCTGAGACTCTGGATTTGTGTCCGGTTTTCATATGAATTAGACTGTAGCAGGCTTTTATCCTAAGTGTAAGACCTTGGATAGGCATAGGGGTCCCTGTTAGCTTCTCTCCCTTGCCTGTCTGTCCCTGATATGTCATCACTTGTGGCCTTACGGGATTTGAAAATGCCTCAGTGTTTCTGGATTAAATTCTTGTCTCATCAGGAGAAAAATTTGCCAGCAATTTAACCTGAATCTTGACTAAATGTGGACAGTTTGAACCCTGGGCAAAGATTCACAAACTGGATGATGCTGCCCAGCCAGAATCAGTTGCCATCCTTACTTTCTCTGGGAGAGGGAACGTTTCCAGTGCTGGATAGCTGAAGCCATTTTGGGGGCTTCAGGCCACTAGAGATGAGAGCTGTGGGGGAGAACTGCATAAACTTTTAGATACTCCTTTGCTTTTACTGATACTGTCTTCAGGGCATTGCTTATCCCCTTCTGCCAAGGGGAGCTCTTCCAGCCATCTCTAGAGATGCTTAATGAAGTCCAGCTAATCATGGGGTTATGTCTCTTTTCTGGAGATCTTGAGGGTTTCATGTTATAAACTGAAAACACAATAGATGCAACTCAGTTGTGGTACAAGTAGTGTAAGCAGCCTGAGACAGACCAAGTTTCCTAGAGGAAGATCCATCAGATTCATCCCCACATTGAGTTTATAGCTGTTGTCAATGTTAAAGCAGTTGATTTGACAGCTTGGTTGCTAGATGTACATAGGCTTTTTTTGGTGTTTAATTTGCTGTGTTGGGAACCATTTGTTTTGCTTCCACTGGATGTGAAATATTTCCACTGGGGACTGATAGGATTCACTTAATGGCAAGGGAGGCTGTACTATCAACATCAGCCTGAGGCTTGCTGTTCTTAGAGCTGTTTTACACAGCCACTGCACTGCAATGAACTTTCCGTGAACAAAACTTCAGGAATTCCTGATCTGGGACCTCACTGTGCCAGGAGGAGTCTGCAGCCCACTTTTGTTAGAGAATAAGTGTCCAGACTGAAAGCCACTGCATGCTTTTCTTTTATTAAGATCTGCTATTAAGAAAATCAGATTTGGTAAGCAGAGCACATCAAGCTGTCATTTAGTTAAGGGAATAAACTGTAAAAAACTTCTATCACGTTGGGGGGGGAAAGGAGGTATCACTTCAGATTCCTGTGGTGTTTTTTCTACCTTCCTGAGTAAAACAATTCTATTTTTATGGTATATTTTCCCTACATTTAAATATTGTGTGAATATATTTAAAAAAAAAGTTTGATTACATTATGATTGTGTGTAATGATTAGATACTGATTAGTATGAAAGAGGCGCAGCATTCAATTTATTGTAAATTTGCCAGATAGCATTATTTGTCTGCATGTTGCCTTATCAAATAAGAAGATATTGTTTCTCAAGCATATTGCACCTGCTGTCTTGAAACAGAATTACATTTCTATTAAAATAACATTTGCTCAGTGCTCCCAAGTAAAGGAGAAGTTTAGTATTACTGATAAGGTTGATGGTAAACTTTTACTTGGTTCATTTAGCACTTGACTTGGTCTCCGTTCTCTGGTGCATCAGCATTGCATTATCTGTTATTTTGAAATAGCTGTGTTTGGAAAGGTGCTCAACTCTTGTGTTCAGATATCTGTTACCACAGTTTATTCTTCCTTGAAATCTAAACACTGTCTTTGAGTTAATGCACCTTTTTAATCTCAAGCAAAGTGAAGTTCTGGTTTTATCTTTTTAATTTACGCAACCTTGATAAAAGCAGCCAGGTTATGCTGGAGTCAATTTGATGATAATAAATTGCTTCTGTTCTTCCTTAAGCCACAGTGAAAATGAAATAAGCTAAATCTACTGGCTGTTCTTCATGCCTTTTTGTCTAGTGCAGAAGAAAATTAAGCTATTTTGACCTTTCTCTGACATGTGTAGTCAGTGAAGATGAGGGCAGAGAAAGGCTTTGTAAAAATAAATGAAGTCGATATTGGTCTTTCTAAAATTGTTATTAATGCACTCCAGTATGGTCCAATTAAAGTCACAGCCTGTGAAGGCAAGTGCAGGCAATATCAGCTGCTATTTCATCTACCAACGTGTTAACTTGGTTTCAAGTTTTTGTTCCTATCTTTGAAGCGCTCTGTCACAGAGGTTTTGAAGTAGTGGCTCTGAGTGGGTGCCCTGCACCTTATGGCGAGCTCTGTACTGTACTTCACCTAGAATATGCTTGCACTGCCAGAAAATCAGCTGTGCCGAATCTGAACAGGGCTGGCTGAAATCAGGAGCATACCCCTGCCAGTCATATATGCACATGGATCAAAAAAAGGCTTGCAATAAGCTGGAGGGTTTCAAACTTTAAGACTGTGTATATACCTTTGCAAATACAGTTGCATACGTTTTGTGAGAGGATCATAATTCTTTGTGAAAGTGGAGAGAAATGGTGTCTCCTGTAAACACTACTAGACACAATACTACTGAGATTAAAAAAAACAAAAATAAAATAAAGCCCCCAAACCCCACCCAAACCCACTTGCTGGTCCAATGGATGTACTGGTGTGTTTTACTGTGTATTTGCTAACGGCAAGGGAGGCTGGGGAGAGCTTCAGCTGCCAGTCCTCCTCTGTGTTTAAGTTGTGCTGACCTGGTCTTTATTGCAGTAAGGGCTGTGAATTCATTCTCCCAAAGGGGTTTTGTGGAAGAGGTGGCGAGTATGACAACTTACGGTGCTGGGGACTGTTTCATTAGTTCATGACAGGGGTCTGCACGCAAACTGAAGCCTGCTGCTGGCAGGTACCTAAAAGTGTTACTCTGTTCTGTGCTAATGGTGGGTGAGTCAGGAGAGATGCAGGTGCATCAAAAGGATTGTACGTTTGCATTGTCCATTGTAGCTGTAACTTATGAAGTAAAAACTGAGTGTGCATAGTTTAACAGCCAAAAACTGGTAGTGCGTGTGCTGCTACTTTGTATTGTTTCTGTTGTATTTGAAGAACGGAGCTGTGTGCTTTTAAACTGGTTGTGTTTTCTCCTGAGATGACAGTTAAGGGTGTGCTTTAATGTTTGCTTGACAAAACGTTGCAGCGGTAGCAGAGTATGTTGTATTCTCAGTCCATGTAATTTCAGGTCTAACAGAACTCCTACTTACGCTTTGGTACATTCCTGCTTCTCTGCTGTATATTTTCTAGACAGCTGTGCTTGCGCTGGCTGATGTATCTAAAAAGTGATTATACTGGTATCTTTATTTGCTCTGCCCTGTACTGATATCAGCCTTCAGCCAGTGTGCTGCTTCCAGCATCAGGATGGGCAAAGTGGAGACAGCAAAAGGAGCTGGTGCTTAATCCCTTGCTTGTGGATGGGGGAGTATTGTGCACTGAGAACCTGAACAGCATAACATAGTGGTAAACTCAAATCATGGTTGTTTTTTTCAGTTATAAACTCCAGGAAATTGCAACCAGCCCTGATTTTGCCTGATAGAAGAGTTTCAAAACTTAGGAATGTGACTCAAAGGAAAGGCTTTTCTGGATGCACTTTTCTTCTAGAAAGTTATGATACATTTATCTATCATGCTGTCTCTTGCATTTAAAATCATTGGGAGTTTATGGGAAGTGCCATCTGAAAAATGCAAGGGATTTGCTTCCTCACAGTATATAAAAGAAAGCTTCACTTTGTTGTTTCTGCACCAGAAATGGCAAGGCTCTGTAATGGAGTTAGGATGTATGCCACTGCAGGTTTTCATTTTGATTTACTCTGAAAAGAGCTCATATCTTCAGGGGTACCTAAGCTGTAGTTTGAAAACTGCTACTGCTATAGATGAGTCGAACCAAATTCTTAATTACATTGCTGTGAAAAATGGGGTTGTACAGAAACACTTTGCATCCCTTAAAAAAAAAATTAACGTTGATGCAATGGTATTGATATTGGGCATTGGATGATACGAAGTTAAGGTCAGAGTTTGAGAAGAGTATACTCTGCCTACTTAAAAATTCCTCCCCTCCATTTTTTGGTAGCTGGATGTGCTAGCCTAGATTAAAACAGGCTGAGGGAGCAGCAGTGTAGCCAGCTTTCGAAAGTCAGGTCTTTCAGCTGCATGCCTAAACTAGTAGATAGAATTCTACATTTTATTAGTGTGTAATATTTACTAAGACTTCTGTCTTAAGTATTATAAATGCTTCTGCATATTGCTTAAAAAGATGGGAAAAAACCATCTTGCCTAGGAAATAGCTATGTTTTAATGTTGGGTAGAAATTTAGTTTATTGGGACCTCTTGGAATGTGAATGCTGTTAAATGAACTTTGCTATGTGTAGCAGTGAAGAGAATTTTCTGAATTTTTATTAACACTGAAGGATTTTTGTGTAAAAAGAAAGTGCATATATATGTGGTTATAGACATGTCCAGTAAAAATGGGCAATTTTATTAAACCATGAATTTAAGGGAGTGTTAGAATGGTTGCCTGGGGCTTCAGTATGATTTTTCAGTGCTCTGGATGGTTAATACAGAATAGCCTAACTGCTAGGACAGAGAAGCCCAGAATAATTTTCCTTGTCCCAGTTAAGTCAAGAACTATTAGAGCAGTGGAAATAAGGTTTCAACAAGAAGGGAAAAAAGGGTGAGGGAAGTGTCAGCTCTTACTCTTGCTAGTGAGAGGGGAGAGCACGCAAATGTACCCGAAGTTAGAATGGAAGAAAAGGGAGTAGCAGTTACCAGTGAAAATAGGCTAATGTTGCCAAAGCAACATTAAGTGGATTAGGAATGATTTTCACTCTTCCTGGTGCTTTTAAAAAAAAAAAAAAAAGGCAAACTGTATGGGTGTTTGCCGTAAAACGGGGAGGGAA
>NW_008795924.1:647421-652628 GCF_000699145.1 Aptenodytes forsteri
CTCTTCCTGGTGCTTTTAAAAAAAAAAAAAAAGGCAAACTGTATGAGTGTTTGCCGTAAGACGTGCAGGTCAAAGGAATATGTGATTTTGTTTGACCTGCATATTTATCAAGAAAGGCTTCTTCTCTGTTATCAAGTCTGATCCTTGAGCCATTACAAGTCATTTTTCTCCAACCTAGAACCACTGAATCGCACTACACTGGCTACACAGGAGACCTGCCATGATCCGATGGCTTTGCTTCCCCTGGTGTTTGCCGTAAGACGTGCAGGTCAAAGGAATATGTGATTTTGTTTGACCTGCATATTTATCAAGAAAGGCTTCTTCTCTGTTATCAAGTCTGATCCTTGAGCCATTACAAGTCATTTTTCTCCAACCTAGAACCACTGAATCGCACTACACTGGCTACACAGGAGACCTGCCATGATCCGATGGCTTTGCTTCCCCTGATGCTGGGAGCAGGGAAGGCACAGCAGCTAAGAAACTCTAGTAAACCCCTTTCACTGTCTAGCTGATAATTAAACGTTTGGAGGAGTGACATCAAGTAATTCTTAATGTACTTTTCTCACCTCCTTTTCCTAAGGTATTATATTTTTCTCCTGCCATGTGTTGAGGTACTTGATTATGATAATGCAATAGAAGTAAAATTTCTGAGCAGCATATTCAAGGACCAGGAGCTTGAAAGTGGACTTGCGTGAGAGGTATCTTTAACTTTCTTATTGCAACAACCTGTAGTGACTTACGGGGAGTTATTCAGTAAGCAGAATTTCTAGTCTCTTTTTGAAGTGCGAGTGTAACAAGACAACTGGAAGGAATGAAAGGGTGTAATATAGAAGGCCAGGTATTAGGCAACAGCCCCACATGCGGCTGCATATACGAAGGCTGTTTGCTCAGTAGCCACAACCAGTGACCACTATGCTTCTTGGCTGTCAGCCTTCTAGTCCAAGTCAACAATCAACAGACTACCTGTTAGAAGAAACGATGGGGCTCTTCACTAAAGGAAAAGATATTCTGCTCAACTCTTCTTTGCAAGGAACTCAGCATTGTGCTTGAGGATTTATCTTCAGGAATAATTTCTGATAGTGGTGTATCTTTATTCTCCCGTCAGCAGTCTGGCTGATACTTGAAGCTATGAATTTGAAAAAATGACTAAATCCTGGCACGGCTTCATGGGTAATCAGTAGCAATACCGTCATGGCTAAGTCTTGTCTCTTACCTGTGCAGACTGTTGGTGTGTCAGGATCCACGGAAAGAGGGATGAGGAACCCAGCTGCCATCTTCAGAAACCACCATGCCTCATTCCATCATTCAGTGATTCCCTTTGACAAATGGGTTTTGAATGTAATAGTCCTGAGCCACTCATTTGCTTGTTCTGTCCTACCCTTAGCCCATTTTAGGGATTTTCTGTGTCACGCTCTTACCAGAACAAGAAGATGCACCAGTGTGTTTAGGCTTGCAGGAGGTATTACAGGGCCTAGGGAACAGACTTTCACTGCCTGTGTTTCCTCATTCTGAACTGATGATCTGTCTGGAGCATGAGAAACTGATCTCACACATGGGTAAAGATACAGTCCCCTCTCTCACTCTCCCTGGTCTACATTTTTCAGCATCAAGGTTAGTTTCTGTGGTTCTCAGATTAAAATACATGTCCTCCTGTGTAGTTGAGATTCATTATCTGTACAACACATTTGATCTTGAACTATTCAGAGCAATGAGGCTATTTCTGTAATGCCTCCCAATGAAGCATGTGGGAAGGAAGAAGTTTGATCAACCTGTTTCTTACACAGAAGAAGATACAAGGCAAAGCCAAAGGTGAGGCAGAAGTAAGCATTAAGTGTTCTTTTCTTCTCAGCAAGCTCTTCTAATGTGCTAAAGAAAATTGTCCTTCATGTCATCTCAGATGATTATATTCACAAAAGCCAACCTAGAAAAATCATACCTGTATTAGGCACTAACCATTGATAGTCAAAGTCTTATTTTGTGCCTTTATCTTGATTACCTTTGTTACCTTGGGCACTTGGCAGGAGAAAAAAGCTGCATCATTCTGATTGCTTCATGTTTTCAAGATTTTTTTGGGAGAAAATGTTTCCTGAGCTTCATTCAATCTCTGAAGTAGAATTGGTCTTTCTGGGAATCATGTGAGATCAAGTGATTGTCTGGAGGAAGAGAATATGTACTGAAGCTGCAATAGTAAAGACCTTGATATCAAAGGCCACCTGCTATTGCTCTCCATCTCTTCAGCCTTAAAGTTTACCAGGTTATAAATTCAGCTTGTCATCTTCCTACATAATGGTTAGCAGTTCTTCAGCAGATGAACAGGACAGTTTCACAAGGATTATTTCATATTTTTATCCCAGCCAGAAATCTCCTCCTGCGGAAACCTTGGTGTAGTCTTCACAAGGCATATAGAGTTGTCTTTTGGCCTTCTTTCTAGATGTTCCTTTTACTATTTTCTTGGTCTTCCTGGGGACAGTCAACAAATCCATGTCAGCATGTAGTTTTGACCTTCAGGTTTGCAACCCAGCTTACACAGATACGTGGTAAGACTATAAAAAATGTCCCACAATAGAACTTTAATAGTTTTTTTTCCAAAAATTGCTTTATATTGATCAACTTGTGTGAAGAATTTCTTGTGAAAAACTTAAATGAACGCCTGAACCCTTTCTGGTGGAAGAAAATGGGGAAAAATGTCTGACAGTCTTTACTGATGTGGCTGAACTTCACACGCGCACAGAGAGCATTGTTTAACCTGTATTTTCTGTTCATGGTATGTATTTTATTAACTGTGCTCAGTCAGAAATACATTCCTAGCAAACTGGGATTGTATTTTTGGAGTGAACTTTATCAGTGTTGTAAAACTGATAGAAAAATCTTGACTAGGATCACTGTCCATGTGCAGGTCTGCCAGCCTGGGATTCACCTCTGATGTTTTGGTCACATACCCTTATGTGGTATTTCCTCACCCTTGAATCTGCGACATAAAGGACAGAGCACCTTTTCAGTCATTTTGCTTTTAAGTAGCTTTAGTAGTTGAGTATAGCTGTTCTAAAATATTTTTTTGCTTTCAGCCTAAACACAAACACAGTGGCCGCTTCAAGGCTACATAGGTTCAGGTATTGCGGTATATGCAAGGTGCAATAACTTTTTTGTTTGTTTTGTTTTGTCTGCTGTTTGGCACAAGAGAGACTCCCCCAGCCCCCAACTGGTGCCAACAATTAAAGACAGTTACCAGTCCCCAGCGGGAATAAATGTTTTCAGCCAATATTTACAGCCGGTTCTGTCCTGGAAGAACGGAGCTACTGCTGCTATTGTCAGCTGGAGATGTAGGGAGGCTTCCTTTTGGCTCTTCAGTGAGAAATAAGATGTAAAATACAGCTCTGGTGGTGGCTGTTAGCTTTACTGGTTGCACAAGAAACACTGCAGAAGGTTTTGCATAGCTATGGCTCAAACTACTTAATGTATCTGTGCTTTCTTCTGAGACAGAGGGTCCTGAAATGGGTGGTAACCGTGGTCACCTTGATCCTAGTAAGGAGGGATCCTCCCTGTAGTTGAATGTCACATAGCATGACTAAGGCTGAGTCTCCTGGAGGTGTTTTGTGAGTCTGTCCATGAACTGCTTCCTTGGAGTGTTCTTCCTTCTGCAGCCTTTGTATGAAGGTGAGGTCATCAACCGGTGTTTGATAAGATACAGGACAGCTGTTCTGCTTACTCAGCACCATCTATCTTGTATTCAGAGAAAGAGAGACTTTCTCATAAGAAAATAGCATGATTGTGTAACAGGAGATTGCAATTACAGTAGAATCAGATCATAATGTGTCAATGTAAATATTTAATGTTTCCTGTCGTTTGAGTAGCATGGCACACCAGCAGTTTGGTTGTCATCTGTATCTTTTTAATATTGGATTTGGCTTCTTTCTTCAGAGGCCTGCAAAGGTCACTGTTCTGCAAGGAGAAATGCCATGTGACATCAGCTTTTGGGAAGCTGAAAATTCAGAGCTGCCAGCAGTGAAAATTGAGGTCCTGCTTTATCAGTGGTGATACCTTCCTACGTGAACTGTATGTGGAAAAGCCGAAGGTGCTGTCTTGGCTTTGCAAGTTTGTTGCCAGCAGCTAATTGCAGTGAAAAAGAGGCTTCTGATGTGGGTGTACTTGCAACATTTAATTGTGTCCTTGTAGGTTAATTGAGGCTGTGCTGTGGGTTTCTGTTTCTTCTTAATTTTTTTTCCCCACTACCTCAGGAGAGAAGAAAACTACTTGTTGGAACTGCTTCTGAAACTCCTGGTCACTTTCTAAAATATACTCCCAGTCTTGAGGAGAGTGCAAACTATGAGAATACTAGTGTATGTGTTTTTAAATCTGTCCATATTTTAAAAGAGAAAACCTGTACTCATTGATGACCTACACTTGTTGTGTGGAGGTTTTCCAGAGGCTGGACAGATTTCAGTAGGCTCTGTAGCGTTTGTCATTTGCTACTTCCTAGCTTGCCAATGTGTTCAGCTATATGAATCTCTCGTACTGGGAGTGAGGAAGGCTAAGCAAAGGACTTTACTGTTCTTATTCAATGCTTGTCAATTCAGTACTTGGGGATAGCTGGCTTGGGATAAGTGACATAATTCTAATAAAATATTGTTATGCTGCTGGGGTGAAATCTGGGCCTAATTGAACCTTTGCGTTTGATTTTAGTGAAGCCACATTTCTCTTTAGGATTGGTCACAGGGAGGAAGACTAGATATGCTGGTGGATATGGCAGAGGAGAGAGGGGTAGTTCTATGAATTTCAGCAAGTGGACATAGAAGCAGGAAAAAGAATTATGTTTGAGATGAGAAAGATATAAATAGGGAAAGGAAATAGGCTCCTCTCTGAAGGTGGAGGGGAAACAAGCAGATAATGGTGATCAGGTGACAGTCTGGGGGAGGTAAAGAGCAGGAAAGGGAAGAAAAATGGAGGTGGAGATCTTACAGGGGTCATGGAATCCATTAATTTATTTTTTAGGATCTTCTTGCATTTTAGGCGGGAAGAAAAAATAATTAGCAACTTTTGTCCCCTCACAAATTTATTTAACCAGTCTGACCGTACTGTTTAGAGTGGGATGGGAATAACTCATGGAAATCATAGAATCATAGAATAGTTTGGGTTGGAAGGGACCTCTAAAGGTCATCTAGTCCAACCCCCCTGCCGTGGGCAGGGACATCTTCAACTAGATCAGGTTG
>NW_008795924.1:656117-690451 GCF_000699145.1 Aptenodytes forsteri
GTAAGGTCGTAGCCCTGCAGGCGTGTGCACGTCTCTAACTCCTCTTGTTTATTCCCCATGCTGCGTGTGTTTGCATGGAGGCGTTTAAGTTGGGCCCCCGATGAAGCTGTCTTACTGTCTGGAGTTCCTTTGTGCTGCTCTTCAGGCGTTCTCCTGCTGACCTGTGTTCCTTCTCCAGGCTCTGGGCATGTATTGCTGGCCCTGGCATCAAACTGGTAGGAGTGGGATGGATTGAGGTTCCCCTCCCCTGGCATCTCTAGTTTAAAGCCCTCTTCACCAGCTTGGCAAGCCTGTGACCGAAGATGCTCTTCCCCTTCTCTGACAGATGGACCCCATCAGCCCCCAGTAGACCAGGTTTCTCAAGTGAGTCCCATGGTCTAAGTAGCCAAACCCCTGGCTGTGGCACCAGTCCCGTAACCATTTGTTGACTTGCCAGATTTGCCTGGCCCTTTCAGACCCCTTCCCTTTGACTGGCAGGATTGATGAAAAAACTACCTGCGGTCCTGAGTCCCTTACCATCGCTCCTAGGGCTCTGTAGTCCTTAAATGATGGGGAAGGAGTGATCCTTACTGATAGGTTTTATTTGCAAGAGAAACGGCACAGAGAGAAAATCAGCCTTTCTTTTAGGGGAAGTGTTGCAAGAGGAACAGTTCCAGGTGGGTCCCTTTTCTGCTCCCAGGGCTCTGTGGATTCATTTTCTTCAGTATTTCCACATGCGTCTTCATTCTCTGCTTCTACAGTTTCACAGTTTTCTTAGCAGGCAAAACGCTGCCTTTAGTCAGAGATTTGCAGCACTTGCTGTTTTCTAAGGTGCGGTGCAATAGCTCTTGTTCTCAGGTGATGTTATCCCCAGCGAACCGCCAAAGGTGTGAAATTGAGGTACCTACTTCAGAGCTCTGTATATGTTGCTGACCCTTGTGCTGCTGTGTTGTGCAGTAGTGAAGGGAGAGAGCTGAGCAGGTTGCTGGCTTGTGCATGCTGCATCAGTAGTGCCAGGTATAAAAAGCTCCCTGTTCTTTTTCTCCTATTTTATTTTTATACTTATGTTTTCACTTTGTGTCATTTAGAAATCAAAGCAGGAGTGTGCAGTTCAGCAGCAAAAGAACTATGCTTACTACGAATCTGCTGCTTTGCTCAAATTAAACATTTATGGGGCCAGAGACTCCTCACTGCTCCATCTCAAGTCTTTCAGCCTCCTACAGTGTGATGATTTTTTTTCTTTGCACTTTGACACAGCTCCTGCAAAAAATACAGCGAAATTATCCTCCATTGGCCTCTCTCCCTTCCAGGCCATCTTTCCTTTGTGTGTCCAGTTTGTTTTTTCCTTAACTGTATCTTATGAGGAGCAGCTGTCAGTATAAGTAATGCTTAATATTCCCTGTGAGTTGGAAGATTTCATCCCAGTCTGATGGGCAGAGATCTGGCCTCAGTTATTTGTACCTTTTTCTGTTTTCAGTGGTCTATACCGAGGTGGTGTAATTGAGTAGGAGCTCCTTATTCCTCAAACCAGGTAACACAATGCTGCTGCATATTACCTACTGACGCTGTAAGTGGTCTTGACTGGCTTCGTTTCTGTGGAGAGCAGTCAGGTACCTTCAAAGGCCTGGATCTTATCTGCAGGCTCTTCTGTGGCCTGAAGCCTGGTGTGAAACCTGGGCAGTGGTTCTATTTATTGGGCATGCTGGGAGCAAAGATAACTTTTGCAGAAGAGAGGGTTGTTTCTGAGCCTAGTCAGAGAGTTTTACAGGACCTAAGGGATGTTGCAAATGCTCAGTGTTCCCTGCAAGAGCATGGTCTACTTTGGTTTTACTTTTTTAGCTTAAAACAGTGCTGCATGGATGCTAAAAGCCCACGCTCCTAAAATAGATCAAGTAGAACAAGCACTTCACTGATGACTCCTCTTCAGGAGAGGAGAGAGAGAAGGTAACAATGAACAGATGGCAGGTATTAGTCATATCACCTAATATATCTGAAGACCTCAGACACTATCGGCACAAAGGTGGTGGAGGAACCTGGAGGGTATGAGTCCTCCTAACAAACCAGACTGGGTATTAGAGTTGCACATGATACAGATAGAGGGGACCTGAGAAAATGAGGGGACTTGCAGCCAAATGAGCTAAACCAAGAAGAGTATGCTCACAGAGGCTCAGAAAGTCCTGGCCAGATCCCGAGACTACTTTTACCTTCCCAATTTGCAAAGCCATTCCCTTGCATGTTTGACATGTCCCTCAGAGCATCGTTTCTTGGAACTCCCGTGCTTATAATGCAGTTACCTCTGCAGAAAGCCTAGTACAAAGGTCCAATACCTCAGAAATAAGTGAATTCTTCCAATTTCAATATCAGCTTGAATGGTGTTATTCTAGCTTTTACTGTAATGAATTCGGTACAGAAGCTGCTTGATCTTTTCGCGTAGTATCTGAATTGCCAGTGTGCACCTTGCAGTCTAATTCGGCCGGCTCAGCATCCCCTCTCTTCTCTAGGTCGCTGATATCTGCACGCTGGCCCTGGCCCAGTTGGCAGTAAGCTCATAGGAGAGCCTCTGAGATGCTACTGCCTGCTGATTTGCTGGAAACACATTGTGTAAATGAAATATAAAATATGTACAGTTGCTTGTACGTGAGTGGCTTCCAGCAAACTTGACACCACAGAGCAAGTAGGCCGCTGAAGTACCTGCGGAGGCATTGTGGGAGAAGTGCATTGTTTCCAGTTGCTTGCTCTGATTGCATTGTTTGTATAATCATTTGCTTTAAAACCAGTCTGTCCAAAAGGCAGCATGGCTGTGGGCACACTAGAGGGTAGGAAGACAGGGTGCAAATGTGGGCTCTTTTAACTTTCCTGTGCAGAGATGGAGTCATCAAGAGTCACAGCATCTGTCTGATCTCCCCACGGAATGGCTGTATCTTGATTTTTTTTTTTTTTTTTAAATTTGTTTTGGGTTTTTTTGTTTTAAAATCTTCAGCAACAGAGGCTGAATGTGTGGTCTTCTCCTTTTTCTCCTCTTTTGTTTCATCTTTTTGGCGTTCATTTATGAAGAGAGCTGCTCTGCTGGAGATACTCCCATAATTTTTTGCACTTGTGCTCAGACCTCTGCGGAAGCCAAGCACCCTGTGGGCCTCTGAATTACAAGTACCATTTTGGTGGCACCTTGCATCTTTGGGCTTCAGCTATTGCCAAACACCTAATGAATGTATAAAGTGAGTAAAGCACTTCTGCTGTGAACTCTGCTGATACATCAGGGGTTAAACTAAGCTCTGTTTATTAGTGTTGATACTTTAAATTGTGCCAGAATGCTTTGAAAATGTGACAGCGGACAGGGCAGCAGGCAGTAAACACCGTTAAATGACAATACTGTTCAATATTTGCTGTTAATTGAGAGAGGCAGCAGCTGCTGGTATGCAGCTTCAGCCAGGATGAATTAGTAATGAGTCTGTAACTCTGGTTTTTTTTTTTTTTTTCTGGTTTAAAGTTGCATCAGCCCTTTATGGTTCAGTAGTTTGCTTGGGATAGAAATCAAAAATCATAGCAGGACCTAAACTGAAGATTTTATTTTGGTTTTTGTTTTCCAGTGAGTTGTCACAGAGCTGTGGTGTCAGTGATAAATTTGGCAACAGTGATAAAATTGCCTTGTATTTAAGGACTAGACTTAAAGGTTTTGGGTTAGCTTTTCCATCCTGTGTGGCAGACAGTGGGAATGTAGCAGGCAAAGCAAGCTCCTCCTTTGAAAGAAAGCACTTTTGTTGCTTTCTTGCTGGCCTCCAAAGACATTTTCAGTTACGATTTCTTTGAACAGGAGTTTTGGTTCAACTTTCTTTGCTGTGTTGCACTGCAGGTTGTGGTGCATGAAACAGTTCTGGCCCTTGCTGGAGGGACCCGCAGCAGGAGAGGGAACACTAATTCAACATTTTTCTTGTGCTTTCTTTGCACTTTTGCCATGCAAATGTGTTGAGTTTAACCTTTGAAAACTTGCTGATAAGCTGTTATCAGCCAACAGTTAAAATAACAGACCCTGCCACCTTGCTGAGTTGGGATAGGAATTTCCCAAGGCTTCAAGGCCTGGGTATCGTACAGGAACAGCATTAATCCAGGCAGAACAACCAGGCTGGGGACAAAGTTTACTCTCTGAAGAAATCAGCCCCAGCTGCTAGTTTCACGCTGTTTATGCACCCTTCTCTGTAAGTATTTATTTTGCACAAAACGTTTTTGTTTTGAACTATAGATGTGATTGTGAGAGTGCAAAATCGTGTTATGGTGGTTAGCAGCATCTTTAACAGATCTTAAGTTGGACACAGGAAATGAAATTCTAGCTCTGTTGAAAACAATGCTAACAGTCCTATTGATTTCAGTACAGCTCGGCTTTCACCACGAGTAGGAGAATTTCAAAGCAAATAATGTTTTGTTTGTTCAGTTCTTTAAACAAAATCCATCTGCAGGGGTTAGCATTTGAATCCAAATACTCAGAATTCTGCTGATATTTTGTTAGGATGAGAAATACTAGATTGAAAAAATTCCTTGGGTCCATGATGATTATGTTAAAGAGGAAGAAAAAATCCAATCAGCAGGTATGTTTTGTAACCCTGTTTCCAGTTTGTGTGATTTCTGTATTACATACGTTTGGTTTTTGTATTTGTTCTATTCGCATTAACAGTTTTTACCAAGTGGGTAAGTGCATTTACGCATTTTTAAGAGCTTAAATCTGCGATACACCATGCTGTCTTCTATGTTGGCTTATAGATGCATAAAATCTTTCAGGTTGAATCTGGAAAGAAGTGTTAAAAGCCAATAGAATACTAGAAAAGGTGGCGGTAAATGGAAGTGCAGAAAGAGCTAAACTCATCTGGTGGTAAAAGTCTTTCGGCCCCAGAAGCCCCTTCTCATCTAGGGTACTGACAATTCCTACCTTTGCGAGCAGTTATCAAATGTTTTAAAATCTGTCCTTAGAAGGCTGTATTTTTTCATGTGAAATTCAATGATTTATTCCAATGGCATTCTGCCAACTTTGGGCATCTAGTGTGTCATGAAAAGAAGGCTTAGGGGAGACCTTATCACCATGTTCCAGTATTTAAAGGGTGGCTACAAAGAAGATGGAGACTCCGTTTTTACAAGGAGTCTTGGAAAAGAGGAGGGGTAATGGGTACAAGTAACTCAGGGGGAGATTCCGATTGGACACAAGAGGAAAATTTTTCACAGTGAGAACAATCAGCCATTGGAATAATCTCCCCAGGGAAGTGGTGGATTCCCCAACATTGGACACTTTTAAGATTCAGCTGGACAGGGTGCTGGGCCGTCTTGTGTAGACTGTGCTTTTGCGAAGAAAGGTTGGACCAGATAATCCTTGAGGTCCCTTCCAACCTGGTATTCTATGATTCTATGTGTTTTTACAAACAACTCTCCAATTTTATGTGCTGTTTTCTATGTATGTCAATTGTGTTTAAAACTATAATGTAATCAAATACAATCTTTCCGGTTTTGTGTGTTTTTGATTCTCTCAAGTCTGTGTTATTGTTTCATCTGTAGTATCTACTTACAATGTTTGGTTTTTTAGGCAAGAAAATAAACCTTGGTGTGTTTACATGCACCATTCCTGTCTTAAAACAGTGGTAAAAATTGTAATTACTAGCTTTTTGGGCTCTTTTTCATTGATTTAATAGAAACACCATGTAATTTTCTTGTAAACAAAGGCAAATATTTACATTTTTAATATATAAAAAAAGTATAAACTCTAAAGTTTGTCTAATAAACCTGATAAAATGTATGTATATTTACTCTGGTTTTAATCTTAAACTATCCTTCCTTACCTCTGTTGGAAGGAGTTATTAACTGCTTAATAAACATTGTTCTCAGCAGTGTGCTAATTAAACGATATACCTATGTGGTATGTTTCCAGTTTCTAGAAGGTTTTTTGCTAGGTGTTTGACATGGTCTGTAACAAGGTGTATACTTGTTAATCTGCTTTGGAGTAGTCAAATGTCTGCACTTCAAGGAATTTGGATGCCATGTCTCACTCTTGCTCATGTTGTGTCCCCATCTCGCTCTCAGGACATGTCCGTGTGGCCGCTGTACTGGTGCCAGTGAGTTGCTGACTGGGTGTGTTTGTAAAACTACTTGGGCACCATCTCCTACTACAATAATGCTGGTATTGACCAGTTGTTTCAACTTGAGGTAGTATACAGCAGAGCTCTGCTGACTTACCTGATTTGGGGATTTTATTTTTCCTCTGCAAACTGTTGAGTAAGATGGGAGAAGTCCTCCATGAGGAGCATTGCCACTTGCTTAAATAATGCAGTGTGAAAGCACAGCAAGAGGCTTCAGTGCACTGGTAGAATTACCTTCTGGGGCTGATGGCGGAGGGGTGTAAATGGATGAACAGATTTACTACAGTTGTGTGTCTGTCATTGCCCATATCGATGTATTGCTTCCAGGAAGGTGATTGACCTGGAAATTATTCTGTAAATAAATGGTTAATACAGGGCTGGTACAGGGCAACAGTGGTTGCAAACTGGTACTGGCAAACTTTCTTGTGCAAGAATATTGCTATATCATCATCATTCTCCTATATATTGACCAAATATAGGCTCTGAATGTAGCCTAACCTTGACTTCACAAGCTTCCCCTTATTGGGAATGTGGAATTACCTTTCCTGTTTTTGTGGCAAATTGGAGAAGATAGAGAGAACTAATACAGTGCTAAAATGAAATTACAGTGGTGACAAGACTTACAGTGCTGGTGAAAGACCAGCAAATGTGTGCAGAGTTAAGCTATCAGCACTGGGAATTTGTTTTGCAGGAATCGTTTTTGCTACTCCTTGGTCAGTAGTTTTTAAGGCATATTCAATAGAAATTATTCAGCTTCTATAATTGTGAACGGTTTTTCTTAAATACAAGATTTTCATGTTTGTTTCTTGTAACACAATGTAACTGTTGTCTTCTTAAGTTGTATGTATAATTGTAATAACCAATTTACAGCTGTCCTTTTGAGATTGTTTTTCTGATGTTGCCATTGAAAGTGACTGTTTCAGAATATGTGACTGCCAGTAACTAAATGTGTGAGAATATTAATGTCCAGCTAGCAGAAAAGGTTGTGAACAGTGTGGGGTGAATTGCTCTGTGGGGGGGACCCCTAGAAAACAAACAGCTCCCGCTGATAGTCATCGCTATCTCCTATACAGGAGTGCTGGTGGCACCTTCTTTCTCACTAAGGATTGTTGTTATAGATCTTGTTATTGTGTTTCCTACATAATTTCTTAAATAATCCTGAAATCTTGGGTTAAATTGATGTATGCAGTTTTGACATGGGAGGGGAATATGTGATGCTTATTCCTACTGCTGCAAAAAATTAGGAATATGCTGAACTTCCCAAACTTTGGGGAGTGGTCTTGAGACCAGCTGAATTGCATGTGGTACATAACATGGGGCAGATGGTGCCTATGTTTTTGCAAGGCCAGCTAGCTTTTGTTGTCTAAAGTCTCTTAATTCTGGCAGACAGTTGTGCTGGTATTACTGAATCCCTTCTTCAATGTTGTCGTAGCCTTGTTGTATCTGTGATGATTAAATATATAAGGAAAACAATGTTTGCAGGTAGAGCTAATCTCTTTAAGACCAGGTAGTTTAGTCTTTCAATTAAAGGCTAGTATCAGTCAGTTCTGTAATTTCAAGGGATTGATTATTTTTAATTTTATGAAGAACTGGGCTAAGTCTTGCATCCTTTTACATTTTTGTGGGGTGGGAAGAAGATGCCGTAGGCTCAGGATTGGAAGTCTCAGTATTTGTTGTTTCTTCGCTTGCATGTTTCTGATAGCAAGAGGAATAATGGTATTATGAGTTGTATATATGTAGGAGGATTGTAATAACTTATGCTTCTCCTAAAATTTGCTTAAAATTAGGAAGATAAATAACTTGGAGTTTAGGTATAAAATTAAGTGTAAAAAGTCATTAATAGATTATCTTGAAGTACGTTATTTTAAAATCTAATCCAATCCTGGATGATGTAATTTTGTAATATGGAAAGCTCTGAGCTCTTTTAGTGGAGCTGCTTGCTTAATTTAGGTTAAAATTGTACTGTAAAAGGATTATAGAGTGTATGCCTGTGCTAAGAAAGGATGTACTAAATGTGTTGAGGTCTTTTTCTACTCCCAGCTTCTTTTTGAAAGTGCATACTTAATTTTTGATGTTTTCTGCTGCATTTAAATGTGCCACATAACATCAGGATGTGCTAATGGGATGTTTTGGGTGGATCGTGGGAGCATTTATTTAAATACATTTTTGTTGAATAGGATTCTGAGTTTTCTTGTTCTTCTTTCTAGAGAGAAGAATTCAGTGCTGGACTGTCATAAACATTACTCATGGTGCAACTTCAGAGAACAGCTTGATTTATCTGACTTGAAGAGGAGGCACATGTGCAGTAAGCCAAGAGGACATGGGCTTTCAGTGCATCTGGAAAAATGATCAGGTATCAGCAGTTGTTGATGTTTAAACTGTAGTAACTAGTCAGAAACTTGAGAAGATGTGAAACAGTAATGCACTTACTCCTGCAGTTGTCCTTAAATTTTAGGTATGCTTTCCTTTAAGTGGTAGGAATGAGGTAAGTTTACATTCTCATTTTATATTGTGTCCATAGCTATTTCACTGCTGAACTTGCTCACTTGCAGTAGCTCAGTTGCAGACACCTGACGGGATCCAGTTCAGATGTGAGTGAACGGGGAGGGACAAGTGCCAAAGGGGTGTTTGCATAGACTGAGTTGAAGTTAATCTTACAATGTTTAGATTTTTCAAATATAACTTGAACTCTGAAAGCATTTGAATCTGTTAATTCAGGTTTATTGATTTTGTGAGGGGATAACTTTGATATATTATTTTTCTATTGTTACAAGTACTTTTTCATTGTACTTACTCTGGTGATTGGCTGGAGAATGCAGATGTCCTCACAGGAATCCAGGCTATTGTAGCTGGAGTAGAGACACCAGCAAAGTTCCAGAAAATGCAGAGAGTCGTGGTTCATTTTGAAATCTGAGCAGCTAACGGGTTCAATAACGTAAGAACTATATGTTTTTAGCTATTTGTTTGTTTTCAAGCAGCTGTTCATAATTTCTAAAATAATGTAGTGTCAAACTTTACTATTGGAGGTAACTGCTCTGCGTAGGTACTTGGATTAGCTGGCTCACTTGTTGCTGATTCTGTGTCTGATGTCTGTTGCCATAGTTAGTGCAGAGCTTGTGCATCTCTGGTGTCCTGCCTCCAATGCTTCCCTTTGGCAAGTATCAGGCATGATCAGGGACTTGCTTTAGCAAGCACACAGCCCATTTCGTTATAGTGAAGGGGGATTCATTAAAAAGTAACTTGGCACTTCTGTGGTAGACAGCATTTGTTTGTTTTGTACTTCTGTTCACAGTTGTGCTGCCTGTCTTTGAGAAGACAGAGCCTGCATCACAGAGGAGGTGACTGCTGTCTGGGAACAGCCGGGTTCGGCTCAGGGAGAGAAGCTTTGGGAGGCTGAGCAGGGCAGGGGAGGAGGAAGGAGTGAGAGATGCAGTAGACAGCCAGGAGCCTGCAGCTCATGCAGGGAGACTAGGGTAACACTGAGAAGCAGACAGTCCTCAGAGGTGATGAGAAACTTCCCTAGGGACCAGATAGCACTGTACAGAGTTTGCTGCAATTTGGACATTGAGGGCTAAATGGAAGCCTGGAAACAAGACACAGCAGGCAGGGAGGGTTGTATAGAAACGCTTCCTATTTCTAGTCTGACTGACCTGGTCTCTGAGTTTCCGTTACTGAAAGCGTTCTAGTTCATATTCCAAGAAAACTTGGCTTTTTTCTTCAGGGAGCTCCCCGTGAGGCAAAGGTCTCTGCGTATTTGCCAAAGAGCTCTGACTGACAAGGAGTCCAGTCTCAGACAGGTTGATCCTGTTGACTAATTACAATTTCATTTTCTGAGGAGTGGCCAGCTGTGTAAGAACACCTTTGGACACGATAGAGAGACCACTTAGGACACAGGGTTAGGAGCTTTAAGATGGCTTTTGGTCTTCAAGTGTACTGTTCTTCACCTCTGTCCTCAAAGTGAGTCTTTATTGTCTGCTGTCACTTTTGAAATTTGATGTAAATGGCAGGAGGTTTCTTTCTTTGTCTCATATTCTCTAATCTTCTAATGCATCTGTGTGAGCTTGTGATATTTTTTTGTAATTATATCGCCTTCGATGTTGGCATGACACTTAATGTGTTTTGGATATTGCTATTCCTAAGAATATATCATCTGTTGAATCTGTGTCATATATGCAGTTTTTTAGTTTAACTATACCTATTTTATGTATTAAAAATTAAATGGTAAAACTTGTATATTACCAAATATATGCATATATCTGTGTGAAGAACTGAAAAGGAGCAAATTATATAAAAATTATGTAATCTTTTGGGAATTTAACTTAGAGGAATGTTTTAAAAAAAATTGTTTCTTGTTTTCTTTATAGATGCTAGCTGAAAAATCACTTATTTCTGTCTCTAACTGTAAAATTTTCTAAAGTTTTCTTCAGTTAGTGAACGTATATATGCATAATGCAAGAAAACATTTAGTTGCTTCACTCAAGGAGACTGAAAATGGGTTTGTTTTATATGTTTTCTTTACATTTGTATGATCTTTGTCATAATGAGATACTTAATGGAGAGAAAGCTACAGATACATAAGTTTTAGGAGGTGACTGAGTCACCTCTGAGTGGGATTGCAGGAAGACGTGAGATGGAGCTACGTTTTGGGATTCATTTCTTAATATAAAAGCTGTCAATTTTTACCCATTCTAAGAGGAGTGGTGGGTGCCGTAGAGGCAGAGCATCCATATATTTAGACTCTAGCTCTCTCTCTTTACGAGTTATAATTAAGGTGAAGTATTTTACTGAAGAATTAAATTCTGCCTTGATTTGAACCTGGTTTCATCTCAATGAAAGCAATTAGTGCATGAACTACCCTGTCCTTGCTTCATCAACAACAATTCATCAGTTGCTTCATCAACGTCGCTGCTTCTTATTTATCTTATTTTTTCCAGTTAATAGACAAGGCAGTCTATATTGGAGTGCTATATGCATAGTAGTGGCTTAAGGATAGAAAGTATAGCTCGTAAGGGGGACTGTGACATTTAGTAGATGGCATGTAATGGGAGAGCAAGTGAACCAGGCAAGCTTCTAATCATGTAGTCTGTCATGTTTTTTTCCTCCAGCGTATTATATCTTTTGTGAAAAGTATACAAGCACTTTCTGTAAACCTTTCCTTACTAATAAGGGGGAAACGAGTTTGAGCAGGCTCACATCTCTGCTTGAAGGGAAGTGCAGTCATCTTTTTTACTCGGCTTATGGAGGACTGTAGGTTATAAAACACTCTCGTGAAAGAGTTGTCCTGGAAGGTCCCAGGGTTAATGCTTCAGCTGACATGTTTTTGAACATGACTCATCCTTTCTCTCTTAGCCATGACTTGAATTTACTAACATGGTGCTTATTTTCCCTGGATGGGCAAATCTTGTGCAATACAAAGCTGATGGTTTGATTGAGTTGGAGTATTAGGACATTAGCTAACTTTTATGTGCCCTTTTGGTGAAGGCTGTTTAATTTTTGGTTGTCCGTTAAGGACAGCTCTATGACTTTGTTCAGAAATCAAGTATTTGGTATGCCATACAGGATCTCCTGAGAGTGTCCTGCTTTGGGGTGCCTTCTACATCATACTGCATTGTCCAACATTGTGCTTGAAAACAAGGATCAAAAAATCACCACTGCTGACAAGTTTAGCGCTCTCAATCTGAATATTCTGGACCAAAAATCTGTTAATCATGATTGTAACTATTTAAAGTGTTGTCATAACTCTTCATGAAGTGAATAATTCTGTGTCGTGATACCTCAGACAAATCAAGAGGACTCTTCTAGGGTCTGCATTTACCAGTGGGGAAACAGAAGTCGTCTCTTGGGAGAGAGGAAAAAAAAGCAGTAAGCTCTGAAGCAAAAGCTACTGATAGCTTCATGACTGATGCTAATCTGGGAGGAAGATGCTGAGCAGGTTTTATTTGTCTTGAGAATATTTACATAGGGCTGATCACTGTTCTTGAAGGAACTTTATCATAGTACTACAGAGAAAACTGTTAGTACTAAATATAGTGCCTTATTCTGGCAGTCTCTAACTTATAAATGCTTGAATTCTGCTGTCTTAATGGGCTTTTCAGCAGTTTTTTGGTAGAAATCTGAATAATATTCCTCAGAGGTTGTGTAACTGTAGCAAGGATGGAAAGATGTAATTCGGCAAGACCTCGTACTGCAAAAGATCAGATTAATTTTTTAGCTTCTGGTCTTGCTGCAGAGCTTTCAGTACTTTGATATCTTCATAGGAGAAAGAGGCCTGAAAGGTTCCAAAAGATCATCTTGACCCTTTGCATCAAAGCATCATCACTATTGTTGGACAATTCTTGTGAGATGATTTTTTTTTTCCTTTACCTCCTAATATAGGAGACAACATGACTTCCTTAGGCTGGTGCTTCACTGTTTACCATTTAGAAAAGTTCTTCTAATGGCCTAAGTAAATTTCTCTTGTTCTAGTTTGAGTCCATTACTTTTTCTGCTCACCACAGATGTGGAGAATAAGTTTCCTCCTTCTTTGCAGAAACTCTTCCTATATTTAATAGAAATATATCATATCTCAATCTTACCTTCTCTTTTTACTCTATTCAGATTAGGCAACCTCAATGAGTTAGCTCACTCATCCTTCGTAGCTCACATTATTAACTCTCTGTCTTTTCTTGTAGTTCTGTTGTGATTTCTCTCTTTCTTGACAAGCCTAACCCAAAAATGGACTTTACCAAAGGCTTTATCAAAACTGAGTAGATTGGGAATTTGAGCTCCTGTCAATGGATGGAAGTTGCCTTGTTTGTGACAACTTGAAATTTGTAATTTGTGCTCAGTCTGTGATCCTCTCTATCCTGAATCGTTATCTACAGAACAGCTGCTCAGCAGTTGTTTCTATATTTGTGCAGGTGTATTGGTTTTGCATGGCAAGGTTTTGGTAGCAGGGGGGCTACAGGGGTGGCTTCTGTGAGGAGCTGCTAGAAGCTTCTCCCATGTCCAATAGAGCCAATGCCAGCTGCCTCCAAGACAGACCCGCTGCTGGCCAAGGCAGAGCCCATCAGCGATGGTGGCAGTGCCTCTGTGATAATATATTTAAGAAGGGGAAAAAAGCCTGCGTAACTGCAGCTGAAGAGAGGAGTGAGAATATGTGAGAGAAACAACTCTGCAGACACCAAGGCCAGTGAAGAAGGAGTGGGAGGAGGTGCTCCAGGCACCGCAGCAGAGATTCCCCTGCAGCCCGTGGTGAAGACCATGGTGAGGCAGGCTGTCCCCCTGCAGCCCATGGAGGTTAACGGTGGAGCAGATATCCACCTGCAGCCCGTGGAGGACTCCCATGTCGGAGCAGGTGGATGCCCAACGGAGGCTGTGACCCTGTGGGAAGCCCATGCTGGAGCAGGCTTGCCGGCAGGACTTGTGACCCCGTGGGGGACCCACACTGGAGCAGTCTGTTGCTGAAGGACTGTACCCCATGGAAGGGACCCATGCTGGAGCTGTTCATGAAGAACTGCAGCCTGTGGGAAGGACTCACATTGGAGAAGTTCATGAAGGACTGTCTCCCGTGGGAGGGACCCCACCCTGGAGCAGGGGAAGAGTGTGAGGAGGAAGGAGCGGCAGAGACAATGTGTGATGAACTGACCACAACACCTATTCCCCATCCCCCTGTGCCACTGATGGGGGAGGAGGTAGAGAAAATCAGGAGTAAAGTTAAGCCCAGGAAGAAGGGAGGAGTGGGTGCAAGGTGTTTTTAAGATTTGGTTTTATTTCTCATTATCCTACTTCGATTTGATTGGTAATAAATTAATTTCCCCAAGTCGAGTCGGTTTTGCCCATGACGATAGTTGGTGAGTGATTTCCCTGTCCTTATCTTGACCCATGAGCCTTTCATTATATTTTCTCTCCCCTGTCCAGCTGAGGAGGGGAGTGATAGAGTGGCTTTGGTGGGCACCTGGTGTCCAGCCAGGGTCAGCCCACCAGAGCAGGTGATTTTTTTCCTCTGAACAAAACTTGACCTTGGGGAATTGTACCGCATTTTTTAATCACTTCTCCAGTTTCATTAATTCCTCCCCCCAATAGCTTCCCATTTATGCATGCCTTTTTGTGGGGAATATGCCTTTTTGTGAAAATAACGTAAATTATAGGACTTTTCTTTCCACATGGCACTAATACTGAGGTTTCATTGTCGTGTCTCATTTCTTTTGCAGGCTCCTAACCTGGGAGAGGAAAGGTGACTGTAGCTCAGTTGGCTTTAAAAGTGTCCCTTATAACTGCTAATTATACATACTTATTTTTTCTTCTTTTGCAGTATTTCTCACTGCTGGCAATTCTATAAGAGTTAATTATTGTTATGGAAGACTTCATTTTGGCATGTTCCCTGGGAGGAACATTATTTTGTGACTGTTTCCCTGAACAAATAGATCTGCTTTTCTCACAGGGCCTCTGCTAAGGGTTTCTGCAAATGATTTCTAGAGGAAAAAATCAGCAAATAAACACATTTTCATCTCTTTAGTTGTATTACCTTACTCCTGACTATCCGTATTTAGGCTGACTTCCTGTTTGTTCATCCTCTCCTCGATAATTTTACAACCTATTTTCTGATTTCAACCACGTGTTAGAGATGGAGGTCTTAAGGTAACGGAATTCCTACAGGTTTTGTACAAACAGATGGGCAGCTTGGAAAGAGATAAACGTAAGTGCCCTCACATACCCCTGACCAAGGGAAAGGATGTGGCCTGAGTCTATGTAGTTTCAGGTGGCAGAGAGTTCCCCCAAGGAGGAGGACATTAGTTAGCAGCTACCTCAGCCACAAGGGTGGTGTCTATGTGCACGTTCTGCTTCACATGTCTCCTCTGTGCTTCTTGCCAGCTGGCCACAACGAGGAAGACCGCTGCTCACTTGTTGCATTAACTGCCTTTTTAGCAGCAAGGAAATGGGCTCTAATGTCTCTTATGTAGCAGTGTTTTCTTTCCTGATGGAGTTTCAGAGCTTTTCCTTATGTCTGAGGAACTGGGCCGTCTTCCTTCAGGAAGGTAAAAATCTGCAAGGGTAGTCTTTTGAACTTCCCCAGCCTCATCAGTGCATATTCTTAACGTTGTACTGGCATGCCTTCTCCTAAAACTACACAGACTTTTATCGTGGTGAGGAGTCTGAAAGGCAGGGCTCATCTGGAAAGAGTAGGCTTGCTGGGAAAACCACCCAGAAACTCCTTAAAAAAGAATCCATACCAGCCTCAGGCTTAAACAAGGGAAGACATAATGCATTTTGTCTTGTCATTTTTTAGTGCCTTTAGTGTCTTTTTTCTTCAGTTCCTGGAGTGTTGCTAAAGGCAATACAGGGTTAAAGGAAGTAATCTTATAGTCTTATGTACTCCTACCCATCATATCTTGCAGAGCACACTCAGTCAAAAAAACAACTGGCAACTGTATGGAAGATGGTTTTGCTGTAAAAAGCCTCACTTTGGTAACAGAAGTGGGCAGCACTTTCATTTGAAGACTGTACAGTGGTGGTACGAGTGTTCGTGAGTGAGTTTGAATAGCTTTTGGGTAGCCACTTGAAGATATGGGTAGCGCGCTCTCAGGGTATTGCGTATCTATGAGTTTGTAGCCATCTCCAGCTCTCTGCTTTCATTTTTAAGCAGACCTAAATGTCTCACCTTGGCTCACTAATGATGCGGTTTTGTGAGCAGAGGCAGCTCTGATGTTTCTGATCTGAGAGGGTCCGAGCCTTGTTCCAGGGATAGCCCTATTGCCTATGTAGCAGCAACTTGGTCACCAAAATGTACACCCTAGCTTCATCCTACCCCTAAGGCAACACCTTAATCGGTGGGGGGATCGTCTTCTAGCTACAGGCTCTGGGCTGTGGTGGCTCAGCAGCTGCCACAAGAGCAGCGAGGCAGGAATGGGGTCTGAAATCAAAGTGGCTGTCCCGCTGTAAACAGACTTCCTTACAAAATAGGGCTTATAATTAGCGTCCCTGACTCAAATTGCAGCTCACCTGTTCTCAATGGCATTGCACATGTCCCACTTTTGGGCTTTTTCTCTTTGAGTGATTTTTTTTCTTTTGGTCACACTTCTTGACTCCTAGCTCTTGGCTCTGGTCCTGTCAAATTGCAGTCCTGTTCATCTGCCTTTGCAGGAAGGACTTCTCAAAGTCTCAGATCTGGGGAGATTCTGGTTAAAAGCCTGAGGATCTGTTGGTTTAAATATGATTTTTTTCCTTCCTTCCTGTCACCCACCCCACTGCTGAAGATTAGAACATTCAGAAGAGGAATGTATGCCTACAGGGTTGGAAGAGTAGATCAAAGATTTCACAGATTTTAGAACTTCACAATAAAATGTCCCTCTAGCCATCTTATCTATGCAAATGTTTACCTAGGCTTTCTCCTGTTAGAGAATAATTTGCTGTTTCACTTCACCTATTTATTCATCCAGGTAGAAAGTTTTCACGGTGGAGTCCCTCTTGTACCTCCAAGTGTGTGCTGAGTAGATTTATAAAAGCAGATTTATAAACAGCCTTATTGATGTATAATTATGAAATTAGCCTTTGAGTCACTTTCATCTCTCTTCTAATTTTCTGCTTTTGTTAGTGGAATATGCCACAGAAGCGTTAGGCATTTGCTTTGATTTTCTGCTTACCTGTGTGTCTGTTACTGGCCACCGTCAGAGACAGGACGCTGGGATGAATGAGCCTTTGGTCCGATGCAGCAGAACCAGCCTTTCCGATCAAAGGTTGTATTAGGATTTTAGCCCAAGATCAGCATCGAGTTACTAAGGCCTGTAAATAGCAAACATATGCTATTTTTGAATATTAGCATAATATTGTTATTCTCAGTCTTTTGCAATTTTAGTGGTTTTCCAATTTACTAAAATTGAAGGTCACAGGATTGGAGAACTTGTTAAATGATTATTTTAGGACTGGGCTCAAATTAATATGATGTGCCAACTTGAAATGTTATGCCTAGCAGATGCCGTATAACGTTCCTATTAGTTACTAATTGGCTTGAAAGTACTTAATTAGCTTGTCTTTTTCAAGTATGGCAAACATTTTTTTTTAAATAATTCTAGCTTTCCTTTTTGCACCCATTACCACCAGTTTTGCCTGCTATGTCTCCTAACGGTCTAGTCACTTCGTTACTCATATATCTTTTCAGAAATCCTGCTACCTGTAAACTTCTCACTAGCACTTGTATGCTACCTTATGAACTTTGGGTTTTTTTTAATATCTTATACCCTTGTTGTACTTTGGACACTTTTTTTTTTTTTTCTATTTTCACATTAATACTGAACTAAACTTATCCATAGAATCTTGTTTGGGCATCTGATACTTCACAGACTTCCCTGCTTTTACCATTGTTTTTTTCTGAATGAGAAGGGGGAAAATAATTTCTCTTTCTAATATTGATCAACTTAGTTACTCACCACTGATGCATCAAAATGTAGTGCATGCTATTAAAGTATGTAACTGGTTGCAACCATCCTGCTTTCTAATGCTGTTGTTTGTCTACCAACATAATCTTGTAACAGCCATCAATTTTAGGCCAATGATTGTTTTTTCTTTTTCATAATGAATTAAAGTAGTTATCTTGCATTTTAAATTCAGGACCTTTGTGTTTGAAAATTTTAACCCGAGCTGTTGAGACATAGGTGAAATTGAGTGGTGGTATGCTGAACCAAGTCACCAGGGAGAAGAAAATCTTAAGTTGTATATGCAAACTCTTTTCCTCTGCTGGAGTATTCCTGGGGTTTTGTTCCCACTTATTTTCCCTGCTGGGTGTGTTTTTAAATGTCACTGCAATTAACCCTTGGAAACCTCTGAAAATTATTTTCCTTTCTATTTTTATTCTGCCTTTTCTTGTTCTACAGCAATATTTCTCCTTTTCTTCCACTTCTTGCATGTGGTACTGTGCTCCCCCTTCTAGTTCCTGAATTTATCCCTTTTTGCTTTAGGGTAAGAGAGTAAATTACCATTTTTGTTTCTGTTTTGAAAATGCCGGGTAAATCTGGAAGCTGCTGTTTTCGTACCATGGTGGTGAGGTCGGCTGTAAGGCAGAGTGTTGGGCTCGGAAGGGGAAGGGAAGGCAGGGAGTCAGAGCAGGTCCTCTGAACTAAGTAACCTGATGCAACTGGGGTTTGAAATCGTGACACGATGTGATGCCTTTGAAGAGATGTGTCTCACTATACCTCCACTCCTGCTTCTCCTTGTGTATAGTAGTGCTCAATCTGTAGCGGTTGCATTGTCTAGGTGGAAATCTCATTATTAGTGTTTTGTGACTTTTAGCTCTTAAAGAATAGATATTTCTTCAGCAAAAGTTAACCTGCACTTTCTTTGATCTTGAAAGTAGGTAACGAGAAATTTGCATTCATTTTAATTTTCTCTGGCCAGCTTTATAAAGCTCAATTCAAAAACCAAAGTCCAAAATCAAAGCTCAATTTATTGTGTCTGCTGTGAATTCAGAGCATACTAATACATTCCTATCATTGCAGCTCTTTGGTGGAGTGATAGTATGTAGTAATATGCTATGGTACAACTAAGAGACTGTGCTGAGAAGCAGATGTAGGAGTCCAGTGACTCCCCAGCGGTGTCTTTTGGCATTACAGAACGAGAGAAGGGAATAACTGGCTGTAGTGCCCTGGCTGTCCGTTCCTTGTTCCATGTCAAAGATGCATAAAAAAATAAACTACTGTCTTAATACATGCAAACACCTACTTATTCCCTCATATAAGTACATTTTTAGGTAAGTATTGTCTCTGTAGGTGTGGCTTTATTAGTCTCCAGGAAGGCTCTTGCATCCTGCCCTTCTCCCTCCACACAAGCTAGTATCAGTGGTGCTGGCTCACATGATACCAAGTAGCACAGAATCCTTGTTTTCTAAACCCAGATCTGCATTGTTGTTGCATCCAGTCCTGGTTTATTTTGGGATGTTACCCAGTTTCCATGAGGAAAGGTGGGATTTTCTCAGACATTCTCTTAAGATGTGCTCCACCAGAGTAAGTTTTGGGACATTCTATTTTGACATAATTGCTTCCTACTTGCTAGGAAAAGGCATGGTGAAAATATGGAAATTCTGGCTCTTAATAATTTGGAGGCTACAAATTGTTTACAAGGAGTTTTAGAGACCAGATTGATGAATTCTGGTAAACCCTGAGATGGTGTAATTGCATAGTTTACAACCTAGGTTTTATTTGAAACCTTGACCTTAATTCCTGGTTATGCTCATCCCTCCACTCCTTCCCTCATATTTCAAAGATACTAAAATAAGGCAAAACTTGTGCTCTTCCCCTGTCCAGATCCAAGTTAATCACAGCCACTCTTGTGTGCATTCACCAGCCCATTGCCATCTATTTGGGTGTCCAAAATGACGCCCTGTGCCTTTGCATCTGGTATGCAGAATTAAGTATATTCATTGGCATGGAATTGAAAATGAAATGAAAATGCTCGTCGGCTGTGATACATGGATGTTGTGCTCACTGTTCGTACGTGGCCGCAAGTGTGAAACTGTGCATGCTCCGATTTTTGTTTCTGCATGTTTCTGATGTGAGCTTGTCTGCCCGCTGTTGGGAATGTTTGAGAGCTGAATGTGTGATTTTGTTAGTGCTCCTATTTTTATTTTGTTGGTGCTTTTGCATCACTAATCAAATACAAGCCTCCTATTGTTCTCCCTGCAGCTTCCTTCCAGTACATACTTATATTTAGTTATTTTGATGATAATACCCAGGGTTTGTAATACTGAAAGAAGCCAGAGAGATGCTAAACTCCTTTTCTGATTCGTATAACAGATGGCTGTTATTTGATATGCTGTTGTTATCCAAGCTGTACGGAGGGGCAGAAACTCACTGGAGCAATGACTTGAAGGCATTAGAGGATGTCCTCGCCTGGTCCTCTCCGTGGAATGGCAGCAGTGATGCCATTTTACCCAAGAGCTTCATTTCAGTTATGAACAAACTGTTTTCAGTGTCCTGTCCCCCTCCTTGCACACGTAGTACAGAGGCACGCAGCCCTCCCAGCTGGCGGGGGAGCCCTGTGTTTTTGGGGTGGCTTGGCAGTGGGCTCGGGCTATTCGGTGCCCAGATTTTTGCTGGCAGAAGGCAGCCGGCGGTGCCTGTGTGGATTGGCTGCCCCCCTGCTCCCTTCTCCCTCTCGCGGTGCGCAGCCCCAGCCAGTGCTGCCGAATCTCGAAACAGCCCAATTTACATCCATTCATGAATCCGTGACGTCAGCACGCTTCTGTGCTTCTTTGCAGCAGGCTGCAGGATTGTGTGGGTGGAATTTCCTTTTATTTTGCAACACTTCCTTTTTTTTTTTTTTGCCTTCCATCTTTTTAAAACAAGAAAATGGAGCATCACATAGGAAATCTTAGTCCTTGTAAGTATTTAGATGAAAATGTCTTTTTTGAAGCGTGTGTGTGTGTGCTTAATGGTCAGTGTTACCCTTTCGCCATTTATTTCAGAAGGACAGATGGATGTTGCATTTGTGATGTGAAAGGACTGAAAAAATGATGCTGAGAGAAGGGAAGAGGAAACGTGAAACCTTAATTTATCCATCACTGCATATAAATCTGATAGCTGGCCTGTCCTTTTGCTTGTCGGTGTGCTAGACATTTTTCAGTTGCAATTTTGCACGTTATCTTCTTGTGCCCCCCTTTTAAAGGGGAAGGGAATGGCAATGGAGAATGGATATATAGGGAATATACAGGGAATGACATAAGAATTACTAGAGAGAGTATAAAGAAGCAGAATTGTATTTTTTGCCTTCTAGGCAATTGTAATTTTTTTTTCCTTGTGTGCTAATCAAACAATTCTTCTGTTGTGTTACAGTAATAAATAATTTTATTTTTTAGATGAAGAGATGTGGTTTTCTTTTTATCAGCTGGGTAGGAATTCGTTCCTTTATTATTGAAAATAGCAGTTTGAGCTGTCTCTGTGCTGAACACATGATTTTTACCCCTCATTTTCCTAGTAGATGAGGAAGCTGCAAGTACCATTGCAGTTAATTATACTGTTCACTGGGGCAAGATTTATCATATTCTTGCTTACCTGAATGGGGCATGATGTCATGTTTTCTCCCAATGAAATGAGTGGAGCTGCTCTTTATTTTTTTTTTTTTGGGGGGGGAATGGTGGTGGTGGTGGTTTAGGTACGGCAATAGCTTAATCATATCAAGCTGCATGTCTCTCAAGTAAATGAAAAATTGGGTATATTAAGTTGATCTGGAGAAAGGTGGCATCAGGCCCATGTGTTTGGATATACTGATTTTATCAATAGGCAGTCTGTTCAATAGAAGAAACTGAAGGAATGTGTTTTGATAATTTTGAGGAAGAAAATGTGAAAATATTTGAAATAAAAACCAAATGGATGAGTGAAATGAGAGAGATTCAGCTGGTCTGACTTGCAAATGTGGGCACTTTTCACAGTAACTGCTGTGTGTGCAGCCACAGACATCCTGGGATATCCTAGAATGCGGAGGTTAAAGTTGTCATTGGTTTAAAAGTTCTTGTTACTATCCTTTTTGTTGTGTCCCCAAATGTATGTGGGTTTTTGTTTCCAGAGAGAGACAACCTTTTGAACCTCTGTTTCTGTAACAGACTTTGGCTGTGAAAAACAAATCATGATTTTGATGTAGTAGATTTGTTTGTTTGTTTTATTTTAACACCAGTTTCCTGTGCTTTGGGCCTCCAGTCTGATTCTTTGATCTAGAATGGTCCTGTCATTCAGATTTGTCTTTGTCCCCTGCTGCCCGATAGTTAAATTTATAGCTGGCATTCATTTTGACTCCTGTGCCTGGAATTAGCAAATAACTTCTAGTACAGAATATATGGTAGGGACTCTCACCGCTTCTCAGCTATACGTGAACTTGTGTTTGAAAATGTGTGGGTTGTTGGTTTGTTTTTTTTCTGGTTGCATTACTAACCTTCCTCTTTTGTCCCCTATTGTAAAGAGTTGGCAAGTGGCTTATCTCCAGTGGATCAGAAAATTGAGTAATGATTTATTTGAAAATCTCTTCATAGGAAAGCAGTTTCACAATTAGTAGTTATTAAAATATGGTTCTGCTCTAAGCAGAGGAAGGATAAGAAAGGTTTTACAGTATTTCCTGTTTTCTTATGACTTTTCTTACAGCAAATATGAGATAGTGACTGATTAGACTGGGGTTGTTCATATCTGGTACCTGTTCCAGGCTTTCTGCAGTTTAGAGGGATGTGTGGAGTGGATTTCAAGTGGTAGGACTTCTCAAAATGGCAGTCTTTAAATAAAGCTTTCATACATAAAAATAAAAGAAGTCTGACATTGGTCACATGAACAGATTTCAAATCAGTGCAGATTCCTCTTCAGCTCTGGTCCCTGGAGCCAGGGTAGGCAGGGGAAGGCTCCCGAACCTTGCCATGCATAGAGCATTTTAGCCAAGCTCTCACCTGAGATCCCGTCTTTGGAGGAAGACAGCAGCAGACTTACTGCTTTTACAACTTCCAATGAGTTTCTCAGCCATAACTGAATCAAAATGAGTCAACTGAGACAAATGTTACCTCTGCATCTGCAGAAGAGGCTGAAGCTCTCAGGGGTTTGGCACTTCAGCAAGCCCTGGCCAGCTTATGGGACTTTTTTTTTTTTTTATCCCTCCTTGGCAAGTATGTCCTGCGTATGGGCTTTAGTCTTTTGTAGACTGCTGTTTTTGTGACATTACAGCAAATTGCTCTTGCTTCTTTGGGAAGAAGGAGTAAATATTTCACCTAAAACACATACTACTTTGGATTGAATAGCAAGTTGGCAGCTGTGGCAGAAATACCGAGGTGGGCCGGGAGCAGAAATACTATGTGTACTTACTCCCACCCCTATAAATACTCAACATGTATTTTGACCTCTGTCCTCTTTCCCTGTTTACAACTTCAACTGAAAAGTCGGTCGTTGGAGTGGGTTCAAAGGCATTAGCAACAATTGGGTGTAGGCCAGAGTGAAGAATAGATTTTTCTGTGTAAAGTACGTGGGTTTTATAATCCTCCAGTGAACCTGTAATTGTTTGTGCTGTTTCTTCTGGAGCAGTCGCTAGCTCAGTGTGAGAGGTGGTGTAAGGGAAGGAAGGAGAAAGTCGTGGCGAGGTATAGGTAGGAGGCTGGACTTTTTCCAGCATAGTGGGCTTGAGGAATGGAGGGGTCTCAGCATGGACATTTTCTTCATTCCTAGGATGTTTGTCCTTTTCCTGTCCCCAGCCCATTACTCTGTTACCTTCGGGTCTTCTGGAGGACACCAAAATCAGTAATGCAGCTGTACAGCTGTGGCTTTTCTGCTGAAGCACAGAAAATCTAACCTTACCATCCTTTTGTGCCTGAGGAGATTCTCAAATGTTGGTTTATCAACCGTAGCCAAAAAGTGATCTAGTAGGGATGAACCAAGGGGCTGAGCGCTGCTTTGGAAGGTCTCTGCAGGGTGTTAGATGGCACGTGTCATGTCAGGCCTCCAGAGGGTCCTCTACAGTTCTTCAGTCCGTGACTGTTGTGTGTGCTGTCTTGATTGCGTTACCATCACGTAAAGCTCTGGTGGCCTAAGAATAGGATCACACCTCTCAGATGTTGCTCTAACCCCTTATGCTGTGTCGGTAATACAGGCTTAATAGAGGCTCCTGAGCAAGTCATTGTGCTTGCTTCTCTATCAAGGAGTAATCCTCTTTGCTCATAGAAGTGTTATGGTGCTTACTAAATACAACTTAGTACTACTGTCATTTCTCATCTGAGAGATCTGCCAGCTGGATTTCAAGTGTCCCGTTCCCATCAGGTGCACACACTCTGGTACTTAGTGTAATGTTGATAGAGGCCAAAGCATTGCATGTACCCCAGTAATTTTTGTACTTTCATGGATAGTTGTTTAGTTACTTTAATACTGGGTATGAAGCATGTAAGCTGTTAGTGCTGAGAAGTTTGTGTGTATAGCTTTTACATGTCAAGTGTGCTTTGCAAATATTGAATAATTCATATCTACTACAAAAATAAGAACAAGCGTGTGAGTGAATTTACCTGAAACCAGTTTGATGCCTCACATGAATTAAAGTGAGAGTTTGAGTCATTCACTGGATTCCTGAAAATAGCACTTTGATATTGATCTTCATCCTCAAAGATCTTTCAGACATTAATTAATCTTAACACTACTCCTTGGAGAAAAACATGATGTTTCAGTTATGTAAGTGGGGGAAATTACAAGATACTGTTTGTTGGTAACACTGGAACATTTTAATGGCTTCATGTGGCAATGTCAAAGAAGCTATAAGGCGTCTGTGAACTTACTTTGAGTTTTTCCTGGTTTTTGTAGTTGTAAAATATTTGAATTTAAATCCTTTAATCTGTTATTGCTCTTTAGTAATATAACATGGCTCTTTAAGGTCAGAAAAAAGTGCAGAATTCTGAAGGATGAAGAGAAAAGGAGTAGAGCAAAGCCTGAAGTCTGTGACTGGGCTTTAAACATTGTTTCATACTATGAAGACAGCTGGAAAGATGAAAGAGAAGAGTGTAACTTAAGGTCATTTCTAAATTTTGATCTAAGATGGATTCCAATAGTAATTCAGTAGTATAAAAGGCTAATCAGCGTTTAGTCTGTCTTTTATACCAGTTAAATGTTTTACAATAGTATTGATGAGCCTGTGGTGGAGGGTATCAATGGTCAGTTAGATGTCAGAAGACTGTATATGAAACTTCTGGTGTTTGATGTATGCACATAGCTCAAGACATACAAACAACCAGAGGGAAGGAAAACAGAAGTAGCAAGTGGGCATACAAAGTTAAACCGATTTTTGTGAAGTCAAATTCTTGTAACAGTATGGTACAAGATGGTCCTTGGTTTGTTACCCCTACCCCCCAAAGGCAGGTGACTGATAGATTATCCTTTCTTCAAAAACCAAGGGCCTCAATCCAGAAACATGGAAAAGGGCTGCTTTGCAACAGAAGCATGTAGTACCAAAATCCTGCAGTGAATATAAGAATCATTATGCAACATCACTTATTTCCTATGGCATCAGATTATGCAATTTCTGAGCAGAAGAATGCAAAGCCCTGGAAGAACAGTAGCATTTTAGCAGATCCAAAAATACCTTATACAGGATAGAGGAAGCATTTATGTATGTAGTGCTGAAAATACACAGTTATGTAAGCCGCTTATTTCACAAACTGTGCTTTGCAAAGCTGGCTAGCAGGTGAAACAGGAATCAATCTCGCTTTCATTGAAATCAGCTGAAGAAGTCTCCCTGAATACAAGGGAGGGTGGATTGGCTCTTTGTCTGCCTTGTTTGCAAAGGTGATTTTTTTTTTTTTTGCATTGTTTGTTCCTTGTGCCAAAAAAAGAAGTGGATGCTTGATTTCTTTTTCCAAATCAAGCACCACTTCTCCACTCCCCGCAAATTTGTGACCTTATGTTGACGGAGTTCCTAGTTAAACATTTGTATAGTGTTTGTGGAGGTAGAAATTCATTCCTATGCTGAGAGCCAGTGCAGATGTACAAATTTCAAGAGTCAACACAGTTCTTTTAAGGTGAAGTAACACCTTGGGAATCTATTAAATTTCTTTGGAGGAGTCAAGAGCATGTGAGAACAGGGGATCTGGTTGATACAATCTGTTGGGATTTTGGCAAGAATACTTACCAGAGACTCTTAAAGAAACTAAACAGCTATAAAATAACAAGGACACCTCTCTGGCAGACAAATGATTGGTTAAATGGTATGAAATAAGAGTAGGGATAAATAGACAGTAATGTTGAAACATTTTTCTCTAAAAGGAGTTGTCATATGGCTCTGCTTTGGAGATTGCGTACTCTTTCCACCTTTTCTTCCCTTATCCAGATCATTTAGGAATAGGCTGAAGCAAGAGCATTTAGGCTGTGGGACTATGGAAGTAAACTGTTCAGGATAATAAACATGTAAACCAATTGCAGAGAGTACCGGAAGGCTGTCATGAACTTGAGTGATAAAATGTCAGTCAAATTTAGTGTTGATTAAATACTATTTAATCTTAACATCCTGTACATAAGAATTAGGCTCTGACTTTGCTTTTACTGCTCAAGAATGAGATCTTATGGATGTAAGAGACCCATGAAAGTTAGCTCAACATCCTGAAGCATGCTTAGACACCGGATAGCGTTAAAGGTATAGTTAGGAAAGCAACAAAGAACAAAAATGATTATTATAGAATAGAATCGTAGAATAGTTTGGGTTGGAAGGGACCTTTAACGGTCACCTAGTCCAACCCTCCTGCCATGGGCAGGGACATCTTCAACTAGATCAGGCTGCTCAGAGCCCCGTCCAACCTGACCTTGAGTGTTTCCAGGGATGGGGCATCCAGCACCTCTCTGGGCAACCTGTTCCAATGTTTCACCATCATCAGTGTAAAAAATTTCTTCCTTAGATCTAGTCTAAATCTACATCCCCTTTAGTTTAAAGCCATTCCCCCTTGTCCTGTCACAACAGGCCCTGCTAAAAAGTTTGCCGCCATCTTTTTTATAAGCCCCCTTTAAGTACTGGTAGGCTGCAAATTATGCCTTTGTACATTTCTGTGGTGTGCCCACATTGGGGATTCTGTCTGTGGTCTTACTCCCCCAACTCTAAGGTGTTATAGAAGAAATGGAAAAGATGTAGGGAGGTATTCAAAGATACATAGCAGCTTTCATATGGTGAATGAGAAGGTAGAGTGGGAGTTTTTAAACTTGAAAAAAGATGTTGGAGTGGATGATGAGATAGTTCATAAAATCACAGCTGGCATTAAGAAGATAAATAGGGTTCAGGTGTCACTGAAACGGTGAACAACTGGTTGTTCGAAGAAAGGAATTAGATGAGAGATGCAAAACGAAGAATAGTTGGTGTTAACCTTATGCAACATACAGTTAAGCTACAAAACTCCTTGCCACAGCATAGTGGTTGCCAAAGTGTTGTGGTTAAAAAAAATTCTTTGACACATTTGCACAGGAAAAATACTTTGCGGGTTATAGAATAGAAAAATACCACTGTGTGCTGTTGATGGAGAAAGCCAGTGAGCTGCAGATCATGGGGAACTGTGTGACACTGCACTGGTGAGGTTTCACTGCCTGCAGATCCTTTTCTTGGGTTTTGGAGGCAGGAAATGGGGATAGATGAACCTGTCATTTGGGTGTGGTATGGTTTCTCCTTATGCTGTAGTCTAGGTGCCGCTTATTTCTACTCTGACAGGCTCAGTTGGAATACGTAAGGTGCATAGCAAACCTCCAGCTGGCTCTATGCACAGAGCTTAAATTCAGCCATTATGAATATTTCTTGGCTGGTATACCGTACTATTTTTGTCATTGTCAGAAAGGGTTCAGATCAGAAAGCCAGACAGAGTTCTCTTTCTCACTGATACAGCAACAGACAAAAGTATATTACAACTGTAAAATCACTTTTGCCAAAAGTGATGCGTCCCTGTTTTAGGATAGACTGAATATATTGAATAAAGGCTAACTTAAATCAACATACACATGGGTTCAAGCTTCTGTTGTGATAATATGCACATAGCTACATACAACATAGTTACATGTCTGTGGTCTCATGTGCTTAATGCCCATGGCTATGTTAAAATATTCTGTTAACATTTTAGAATGATCATGATAGTTGTGAACCCTAAACAATTGCTACCACATAGCTCAGGTGGTGATTATGGTGTCTGCAAAAGTTAGTTGTCTTATGTTGAGGTGGCGTCCAAATATTTTTCTGGAGAAAGGAATGAAAAGTATGTATTCCAGTCAGTATTCTGCAGGAGGTACAGAAGTAGTGTAGTATTTATTTGACAACCAGAAAGAACAGGGTAAAGCACAGAAAAGCCAGTGTTACACCACTTCAGTTTTCCCAGATAAATCTGCTGTGTTCTTGTAGAATAAGTTAGGGTACATGCATAAATGTGTTCAGAGCTGTTGCAGTGACAGTTAGAAAATCTGATGTGGGTCAGATGAAGAATTTTCAACTGTTTTATCAGAAATTAATTATGTTTTGGCAGCTGCATAATTGTAATACTTAAAAATAAGGCTGGATTGTGGCTAAGCATTCATGCAGGTGTGAGATGGGATGTATGTTATGTGGAAGAAACATGCTTCCTTGAAGGAGCAGTGTGTCTCGAGAAAGAGATTGATTGCTTAAAAAACCCCAAGCTTTTGCCTTGGGCTACTCCATAGTTAGCTTAAAGATTTGCCCATAATGTGGGTTATACTGCACCGAGCTAATAGTGTTGTTTCTTTTTTGAAAACCTAATAAAATAGAGCTTCCCTCCACCCCACCCCAGAGAAGGGAAAGAAAGGCAGAGCAGTTCTGGGTGAAGCTTCAGGGTAAGTTCGTTTGCAATTCCTTCCTCTGAATAATGTGACTTCACCAAAAAAAAAAACCCAAACCAAAACAAACCCCCTGAAAACAAAGTAGTTGCATTTTGATGATGTGTAACTCATTCTCTATTAATAAATCTGCTATTACAGTTTGTGTTCAAAAGAACCATGCAAAACACAAGCATATATTCCAAGTAATATAAAACCATAAAAGTACAGTGTAAGAGGAGCATCTGATCCACTCATGCAGCATTTTCCTCACCAGGAGACCAGGAAAAGAAAAAGTTTGTTGGAATCCTGTGTAATAAAATCATGTAATTTCAAAACCCAAAGGTCAGAAATGACAGCCAAAGCTCTGGTACTTGCCAACTCAGCAACTCTCAGTGCTTTCCTGTGCTGAAGTTGTACAGTGTGGAAGGTCAAGAGATGGGAGAGGACTGCGTATCAACCTGTTGTAAATATCCCGTGTAGAAATTGAGAGATGATCACAAGGGGCAGGAGAACTCAGCTGCAAGATGTGTAGCAAGATAACTATACTTTATAGGCATGCTTTTTGCATTTTTGTTAGATTCTAGAACATTTTAAAGTATTGTCCCAAGCCAGGAGTATTGCACTAGTCTTGAGATGATACACACACAAATTGCAGTCGTGTTATCAGTGCAGAAAGGTGTGGTTACCTTGCTGTACCTAATGTAGCCAGAAGGAAATCACACTGAGTACCAGGAAAAAGCAAGGGAACTCCAGGGCTTGAATGTAAGTAGTGATATGGACAGGAATCTCTTCTGTCCTTGATACTTGCTGTGTATCAGCTGGCTAGTTTCTGCCAGCTGTTCTTTTTCAGCCCTTAAACATGGATCAGACAGTTGCTTTTATTTCCTTTGTATATTGGAAGTGCAAGCTTAGAATATGCTTGACTGGGTAATATAGGAAATAGTGCTTCAAGGAAACTAACTTAATATTACTAGACATTTGTGCTGTTAGGAAACTGAGCGGAGACCGCTTTGTACTTGTGCAACCTTTACAGCATACTAACATTTTGTTTGTGTGCTGTATTTGGAATTGTAATTTGCTAGTCTATTTTTAGCGCAGCTCTTTAAAGGAGAAACTGCCATTATGGTCCATGCGAGGCATTTGTTTAACTCCGCCATGTGTTCAAACCTGACTATTGCTTTGACACTCTTACAAATACTGGGCTTGTATAGGCAGCCATGTGCTTTGGTTGCGCTGCGTGTGTGTGTGTATGAGAACACCTACTAGACCAATGTTTCCAGGAGCAGACACAGTATCAGGCAACGTGAGAGCATGCCTTGTGGTAACTGATACACCCACTCTGGTGCCGATTCGGGTAAAATGTCACTTTTCTAATAGTTTTAAACTGCAGTTCGGGCTCTCTGGCGTGTTGAGGTGCAGTCTCACTCTTCCCGGAGGAGGTGCGCTTTGTGCTCCTTTTGTCTGGGCATGGTGGGATTTTGCCTGGAAAAATGCTTTGCCTGGAAATGGAATCATTTACAAGAAGTGATCGTACAAAATTACACTGAGCCTCAAATTTCCTTATAGACATAAAATAAATCTGTTAGCTGCAGAGTGCATGAACTCATCAAAATAGTTTAAATCAGAAGGTCTGCCTTGATGTCTGCTTTTGCAGCAGCACTTCATGAAATCCGAGTATCTTGAATATGCGCACAAACCTCCTACACACACAGAGCTTTCAGCTTTTGACTTGAAGACTGCTACAGCAGAAGCATCGCTAAGATAGAAACAGAATGCCACTTGACTATGCTCTTCACTGTAAAAGTTAAGGAGGCACATACAGATCATAAACATCCCAAATGGCAAACGGTCTATATATAATGAAACTTTAAACTTTCAAGAAAATGTTTTTCTTGACAAATTTTTTTTTTTCTTTTATAGGGAAGAGTTCAACGTGAACAATCTCAGCCATATCTTTGGTACTCTGACCAAAAGAATAGGGGAGGCATGACGATAAAGCTTGAAAAATGCTCTTCCTCCCTTGTTTGAAGAGATGGCAAGGTTGAAGACAACCCAATTTGTCTGTGTTATATCAAATTTTGCTAAGGCAAGAAGTTGCACATTGCAGAATTTACTGTAATATAATTTAAAAAATTATTTTCCCCAACAAGTCAGCATTGATACATTGTGGCAGAAACTGCCTTCTACCCCCACCAATGTATCTGGACCACTTTAAGTTGGATTGATACAAAGTTGTTTTAAAATAAATGCTGCCATCTCATGCTCTCAAAACAATGAGTTCACTACACCTCTGAAAAATCAGGCTGCTTATGTAAGTACCTAAATAAGGCTGTATCATGTCAGTTTGAAAATAATTTTGTAACTTTTGCATGCCTCCTCTCCCCATGAAGCAGATACAGTGGCATATAAGATGGCAGGGCACTGTGCTTAAAGGCTTCTGTAGAGCAAATAATACCAGAGTACAAGTGAACTGAGGGTCAGGGCTGTCTAGTAGCTATTAGCAGCATAATGTATATATATTTTCATGCTTCAGCAGCAGGATGGAAGAGAGAGGCTTAACTTTCCAAGCAATACTGAGAAATACATGGGGGGAGGAGGAGTCACATACGATGCTGATAATCCATTTAGAAACTAGAAAAATATGAAATACATACAGGAAAAGCTGTTCTTTCTCTGTTAAATCTTACATGATCATGCATTGTGAAGTCAGAAAACTATGTAGAAAGGTAAAAGCAAAATCCTAGCCTTTATTAGATAGTGTATTTTGAGAGTTGTGTACTAGCAAAACAATTTTATCCTCCTGCAAGTCTGATTTAATCCTTAATGCACTTTCCATTGTTTAAAATTGAGATACTTTTGGGATGCTGTTACCCCAAATTCTTGTTTTGGCTCTTACTCTGGGGTTTCTTGCAGGGGAAACTGACTGTTTTATTTACATTGCTTAATATGCTGTGTTATGAAAAGCAGATTCCTCTTTAGGGACACTGGTCACATTTTGCTTTTGCTTAAAGAATCACTTGTCTCTCTCAGACTTTTGGAAATGAGCAGGAGCAGTGCCCAGGAGTGCTGAGTTGGAGTTGTTTTGGTATTTTCCTGAAATTCTGTTCAGGTCTGAAACTTTTCCCTTTTCTTCTTTATATTGACAACAAAATCTGTGATCATATAACAACTACTACTAGTAGTAACCATACTACTGCAGTCACCCTACAGCTTCCCATGCTGGGGACTCAGTCATTGTAACGCTGGTCACAGGTAGGTCAGGAATAAACAACTTCGAGCTTCCTGTACGAGTCTAATTCAGCTCCTTTAGTGGTATGGACTGTGCTGCAATTTTTGCCTCACTTGCTATTTTGCTTTCTTTTAAAGAACGAAGTTTACAGCCTAAATGACGTTCTTCTAATTAAGCTTTTATGCATACCCCATGTGATCAGGCAGAAATATGGGAACGTAAAACAGGCTCCTGGCTGTTCCCATTTGCTGCTTCTGCTGTTGGAGAGGGGCTGAAGCCCAGGGCGTGAGCTTTTCATACACCAGGCTGAAGGTGTTATCTCTCATCTCTGTAATGACCTCATCTTGAGAAGTTATGGGACTGAGCTGTCCCCTTTCAATTGGCTGCGTGCTACCTGGCCACCTCTTTCTTCCTTTCAGTAGCTGTTTGCAGAGCCCGGGACTTTGCACCCAGTGTAACTGATCTTACTTTTTAACAAAATAGTTTCTGTTACTACTGTTGCCCCCCTCCCCAACTTCATATGGAATTTAAAATTGGACTTTGTTCTGTGTTACAGGCTGAATGCACTCAGTTACTTCTGGTGCAAAATTAGAGACTCTTGTTTCAGAAGTGCCTCTACCCCAGAAAAGTGCTTTGGCAGTGGGCAGCTATCGCAGCGCGACCCTCTGCTGTCGGCCTGGCTCTGTAGAAAGGTGGCACTATGCTGGATTGTGGAAAAAGTGTCTTTCAGAGGAGCATGTAGAAAGAGAAGAGAGATGGGAGGACTTCTAAAAGGGGACACCAGCTCTGAATTTATATGCAGACTACCAGGAACTTCATGCAGGGGGAAAGCAGAGCAGTGGGAGGAGATGCTCTTCAGGCTTGTGGAAGGAGGGAGATCAGAGAGGAGGGTATACTGTTCCTGTGAAGCTCTGTAATTCTTCGTTGTTTATGAGGTTGATATGTACATGGTTAGAGAATGTAACATATCTTGCTACATTAAACTTGAAAGGATTAAACTAGAGGACTAGGATGGTTGTAACTAGGTGGGGCTCTGAGGGAGCAGCTACAAACCATCCCTTGGTGGACTCAAGGTACCTATATCACTGTGCTTTGTTTCTCTAATGTCTTGTCTCAAGGGTTTGCAGAGGAATCCTGAGCTTGTGGGCTGTGCCAGACCCAGAAACAGTGACTGGACTCAAACCATACCTGAGCTGGGAAACCCCTGGGGGTCAGCTTCAGTCTGATAAATGCTCTAGTAACCATGAAGAAACAGCTCTTTGCTGCAAAGAGTCTTTCACGGTTTTGACTTTTAGGCTTTTGTTTAAAACTTGTGGTGTTTGTTTACCAGGCAATTCCTGCAGTAGGTTACTGAGAGTACGGTGTGAGTGGAGTTTCTGTTGGCATAATTTATTTGCTTCTTTTAGGGCAGTAATTATTTACTAAGTATCAGCAGTTGTCTGGAATGTCTAGTTAATTATCAGCTTGCCTCTGTGGAAGTGCATGTAGTGAAAATACTTAAATAAAAATTTGAAAGTTGTTCTTTTTTCCTCTCGTTTCAGGTACTGGGTCTGTGTGTCACATCTGAATTGTGTTGTACTAATTCTCTAAGTACCAACTCAGACCATCTCCTTGATGCACACTCACGGCATCATGGCCAGTACTCAGGAGCGCCTGAGCTTGTCTTCCTCTCCAAACTCGATCGGCAAAGCTTTCTGTGAAGATAAAGACTTTAGTAGGTTACATGATGAACATCCACCTACTGGAAACCACCCGTCCCCCGAGCTCATAGAGGATGTGCGTGACAAGGGCTTGCTGCAGGCAGACCTCATTGAAAACATGAGCAGCCCAGTCACTGCAGCAGTGCTGACCAGCATCAGCGAGGACTCTAGGGACCAATTTGAGAACAGCGTGCTGCAGCTGCGAGAGCAGGATGAGTCTGAAACAGCCATTCCTCAGGGCAACAGGAACACTATGGATGGAGAGAGCAATAGTGGAGCGGATGATGTTAAAGTCCAGTTCAACAGATCAGGCAGTGGGAGCGGTGGGTTTCTTGAGGGACTTTTCGGTTGTCTGAGGCCCGTGTGGAACATCATAGGCAAGGCATACTCCACAGACTACAAACTGCAACAGCAAGGTAAGTAGGGAAGCAAACCTTTATTGCTTCTGGGGGAATGTGTGAAGATGAGGAAAGCAACCCAGAGCTTTTTCCCAGCTTTCCATGTGACCATTTTTGTCTTGTGCAGCCTTATTATGGGTTTGTAAAGAGAAAACCTGCACTGTACAGCCAACAGTCGTCATTTGTAGCAAAGGCAGCTCATGATGGAGTCAAAAACAATTAGCTGTTCTGACCCATGCCTTGGACCGTTGTGACAAGGTCTGAATCTGAACCGAGTATTTGTGTAAGTGAGAATCAGGAAGAATTGTGTTGAACACGGGGATTGTACCAACTACTTCATTTCTGCATTTTTTTTCATGCCAGATGAAAAACATAAGCATAGGTATTTTCATCATGCCAGATGAAAAACATTGACATATGCATTTCCACTCCTGTATGTGTATGTGAAGGCTGTCTCCAGTTGACCACCAAATAGCAGAAGTATTGCTTTTCTATGGGCATATTACATGAAATTTTATGTCTTTCTGTTCACGAGTAATTTTACTCTTTAAAATATCATTCAGTAATTATCTTTCCAGAAATACGTCCTTTAATCATAGAATCGTAGAATAGTTTGGGTTGGAAGGGACCTCTAAAGGTCATCTAGTCCA
>NW_008795924.1:693326-695838 GCF_000699145.1 Aptenodytes forsteri
CCCACCGTAGTGTCACCTGTCCCTGCCTTCCCTTTAATCCTGACCCATAAGCTCTCGGTCGGCTCCTCATCCATCCCCAGGCAGAGCTCCATGCTCTCCAGCTGGTCATTGACATAGAGGGCGACACCCCCTCCTCGTCTCCCCTGCCTGTCCTTCCCAAAGAGCCTGTATCCCTCCATCCCAACACTCCAATCATAGGAGCCATCCCACCACGTCTCCGTGATGCCAGTAAGGTCGTAGCCCTGCAGGCGTGTGCACGTCTCTAACTCCTCTTGTTTATTCCCCATGCTGCGTGTGTTTGCATGGAGGCGTTTAAGTTGGGCCCCCGATGAAGCTGTCTTACTGTCTGGAGTTCCTTTGTGCTGCTAATGTTTATATGTTTTTCATTTAGATGTTTAAATGTATAAGTGTAAATGTGTAAGTGAATGTTTATATGTTTTTCATTTAGATGTTTAAATGTATAAGTGTAAATGTGTAAGTGTGTGTGTAAGTATAAATATATATAAAAATAAAAAAATACGTAGTTTTGGAATAAGTAATGTCCCGGTCAGTTGCATACATATAGCTTTAGGGGTTACTGAAAGCTGAATAGCAGAGTATGCTCCGCCTTTGGTGTCTAATTTCTCCCCTAGCACAGGAGGAGGGAAGTGGCAGATGGGAAAAGAACAAGCTGTCATTAGAACTAAGAAGCTGAAATGGTTGAGGCTTATAGAAAATGGGAACAGCCTGGCCACCATACTATACGTTGGGTAGAAGTCTCCTGTATTGCTGTGGTCATGACTCAGTATTAATCAAATGGTTTTCTGGCATAGACAAATTATAAGATATGTGGTCAGAAAACCCATCTGAGTGGTTCATGTCTAAGCCCCAGAGTTGGGTTGGGGAACAGTTCCTAATGTGAGGGAACAGAGCTGTTAAATAACGTGTTGGGTGAATCTGCCTTGAAATAAACTTATTACTTCTTCCTAGAGTCAATTGTTTCCAGTTCATAGCTCTGAGCAGGGAAATCCACCTCTGCATTGCAGAATGGCAGGTGCCTCCTAAGCAGCAGCATCTTGTCTATCAGACCTATGTGCTCAGCACGAGTTTACTTGTTTTTGAAATCCTTTGGCAAAGTTAGTTCTAAGTTTTGTCTGCATGTTGTAAACTCAGTATGTCACACATGGTTGAGTCTATAAATAAAAAAAAGTTACTGAAAATTCCTTGGGGAATTAACACTCTTGGGGTGATAGCACAGTATGTGGAGTCAGGTGTGGTGAGTTTTGGAAGAGACTGCATCTGGCTGGGGAGCCTCCCTTGTGAAGGAAAATGAGCTTTGGAGCAGTCAGATAACATTCAAAGGAGGCATGGTGTCAGTATGTCTGTTATGCTTCTTTGGTTTGTATGCTCAGGTTCTTTTTAAGTGAAGATGAAACTTTCCAAGGAAAGGATACAGATGCAAAGTTACATCGGCTGCTTCCAGCAATTCTGTGACTATCCCATACAAGTGCTATCTCACCAGGACAGACTCCTCATCACTGGCTGCTGCTGAGCCATCATGTGCTTGTGTGTGCCTGTAAGCTCAGATGGGTAGCTTCAGGAAAGCTACCTGTGAAGCAAAGAGATTGTATTTCGCATCTAATTGGGACAGCAGATGCATTGGAGACCACAGTTTAATATGTGCTTTGATGGCCCACAGGGGACACTTTCTTTTGTATGAAAGTCACTAATAAAAAAGATTGAAGTGCTAACTAATGAAAATGAGCAGCTGAGAGCGTTGTTCTATTTGGGGGGTGCATGTAGAGCTCCTCTTTGTGTGCACAGAAGTATCTTGCTGTTCTCAGTGTCATGAGCATGTTCAGAGCCATACATTCATGGATGCTTTGCAGCTTGCTGTTGGCGTTGGGCCCTTCCTAAAAGGGCAATTTTGAAATGGCTACAGATGTGGTAAGGCTGAAGATTAATTGGGATCTGCTATATATGGCCTGTGTGGTTTAGCTGCGTCTTCAATGTCTTCACTGTCATAAATGAGAGTGAAAAGAAGACTTTTTTTTTTCTTTTCCCTCTGGAGCTGATTAGTTGGACAGATCTCTGATGGTAGTAGTACGCTTCTATTACTCAAGGATAAACCTTTTTAAACTGCTTCTGTGCTAAGACTTGAGGATTTTGTCAGAATATTCATGTTCTGTTTTCCACATGAACTCATTCTTGCTTCTTGCTACCAGAAAATCTCCTTTGTGTGCATTTCATCAGCTACATACAAGCCAGCAATTTAGTAACCGTGTGTGATTGCTTTTATTTTTGCTGTCTTTTAGCAAGAGCACAGAGGATGCAAGGTTTGTGTTTGTGCAAGTGCTATGCGTTTGGAGAAGACAGGCTGAGGAAATGTTTCTGGCTCTTTCAGCAGTAAAGAGAGGCTTGCGGTGGCCTTTCATTCCCCTGGGAGCTTATTTACAGCTTTGGGCTGGTGCCACAGATCTGTGCAGGTGATTTCCCCCCCCCCCCCCCCCCGCTCCTACATTTTCATAAGCCT
>NW_008795924.1:695926-718780 GCF_000699145.1 Aptenodytes forsteri
TTTCCCCCCCCCCCCCCCCCTTCATGTAACAATTACTTTAAGCCTTATCTGGGAGCAATCCTTTGTGTTGGGCTGAATCAACAGCTGGGCTAGGAGTCCAGTTTGGACCTGCAGCCATGGTGGACTTCATGTTGCCTGCAGATGCTTCCAAGTACTTTTTGCTGCTCATTGGCATCCCTGCTTGCCTGCTTTGGATCTCCTGCAGGCCCAAACTCTAGGACATGGTGGTGGTGTGGCGTGGCTGCAAGTCGTAAAATATAAATAGGTATCATGCCCTTTGCAAATGTCTGGTACTTGAGTCCATATTGCCTGCGAAGGCTTGGCTCGTGACTTGGTGAATGAGGGAAAATACAAGAAAAACTTTTACATAATTCCAGATTATCTTCTTGTTGAAATTACTCCTTGAGTTTCCTTCTCAATATCTGAGATGGTCATCAAGAGGAGTGTGTTTCTGTGCTTCCCTTGAGGACCCATGCTGGGCAGAGCTTTGGTCAGCTGGAAGTTGCCGCAGGGTGGTTTGCTGGTTGACTAAGCAGTGCCAATTGCTGCTGTTAAATGCTCTACCTGCTTGGTGAGTGTTTACTTCTGTTTTGTTCGGTGGCTGCCGGTTGATTATGTGAGGTTTAAGTATTTTGGGTTTGACCCATAAAATCACTCCTGACTAGGTTTTTCCAGTTGTTTACCCTGATTTCTAAAGGCTGTTGGTGAGTGCTTTCAGGGAGATATACTTAGTTCTTTAATGTGCATCTACCAGTTATTTAATTTGGATAGTTGGGACTCTAGCACCTTATAGTAAGACTTGTTTGTGTTTTCTACAGACTCATTAGACTTCTGAGCCATTTCCTTGGATTAAGAATCTGTCTTCAGGAGTTGCTTTCACTTTCCCTTTCACAAGTTACGTGTTTACCATCATCTTGTGCATTTTTTGTGTAAACCTGGAGAGCAAGTGCTTTACGAAGTGTGCTTGTGTTTGTGTTTTTTTTTGTAAACCAGAGATGCTTCTTGTCATAATGCCAATGCTGGCGAGGAGCCAGCACTGGCAAACGGCAAAAATTTGCTTCAAATAGATTGACTCAATGGCTCCGGCTGCTCCTGCGTTTCTTCCCCATGGGAAACAGATTCCCATCATTCTATTCAAATGGTTCTTAATCACCTTAGAAATGCAAGCTCTTCCGTAATTCCTGCTGCTATTACACTTTAATTTATTTAGGGAAAGTGTCCCACAGGTTTCTTTAGGCCTAGAAGAATCTGGAATAAAAACTGCTCCATCCTGGTAGGAGATATCCTTGTCTCTCTTCTGCTGGAGGAGGGGGGAGTGCTAGGAGAGCTGTAGCAAGCCCTGAAGTCTGGGCAATCTCAAAGGATGTTTAGCCAAGCAATGTTAACGGACTTTTGGAACAAGGCTGGCAGCACAGTCTAGTCTTGATTAGCATGTTCAGATGTGTTTCCTAGCCACCCTGCTGATCATATGAGGGGTTACTCTTCTAGACAGGCACTTTGACTTAACTATGGTTAGTCATCATAGCCATGCACCCAAGTTCTTGCAGATGGTTTATGCAAGTCCTTTTCTGTTTCAAGCTGTTGGTTGAGATGACAGAGATCTCGGCATCACCTCTTGCATTCTGTGTTTCTCATTGTACCTGCTGTGTAGATGTGCCGTAGCTGGGACAGCTGTTAATTCACCGTTCTTTTCTTCACGGTATTGTGGGCTGTTCAGGATGGGTCTGTACAGGTAGTGGGGAGAGCTTTATAACCTGCTGTCTGGGTGATGTGCATGGTCTCAACTTTCAGCTGTATTCAGCTGGCAGTGTGTTGAGTCCTCTCTTTCCCAGCCTTGCCCATTGTCCCTCTGCAGAACTGATAAGACTAACTTTGTAAGACTGACCCTTGTCAGCCTGTTGTCTTTGAGGGTGGTCCCAGGAAGCCATAGGGAGCACATACACAGTGTAATTTAGAGGTACTTTTTAATCGCTGGGTTTGGATTGTAGTAGAAAATGCAGGTTTGCACCATTAATGCTAACAAACCCCGGTTTTCAATTGAACGTAGTCCAGTGCTGTTCTCCACCAGCATTACTTTCTTTGGGAAGCTTTTCAGTGCTTGATATGTTATGGAAGCCAAATGAATCACTGATGATGGCTGTCTTGAAACGCAGTAACATGCTCCTGTACAGTGAAAGAGGTTTTTTTGATTTTTGTCTTACTGTTGCATTATACGTTACATATGGTTTGGCTCTTTGTTCTTCTTGAAATTCCCAAAGATGTAGGATGTTTCACTGATTGTTGTTACACTGAAACCTCTTCCCTGAATCGTGCCCTTGATGATCAGGGTGCAAGTGGGTTATGGGAAAGGATATATCTTGCCAAATAAACATGAGATGACTTTGCAGGAGGAAATGCGTGAACTTCTGCTTATACTTTGTTTACAATCTCTCTCTGCCTTGCCATTGCGGAGGTTAATAGGTAATATTAAGAGCAAATGAGGGTTCCTAGGTGATAGCAATATAGTTACCCATTACTGCTCACAAACTTCGGGTGCTTCAGGGAAATAAATGAGTGTTGTGTGCCTTGTACAGGAAAGGCAGTCTTCTCACACGTAAAGAAACAGCTATTTCCGTACAACAGAATAGTTTCAGTGTTGCCCACGTAAAAATACTGTTCATCAACAAACACAAAAATCAACTGTATTTGCCACCTTCTTTCAGAAGCAATGCATTTGCGAATTAAATAGAAATACAGATCTTCTCGATTTATTTATAAATTTCCTTATTTTCTTTTATTTTCCTTATTTAAAGAGCTGTCTTTAAATGTCTAAATGTCTAAAGAATTAAATACCAATTATAAGTATTGTGACAAAAAATTGCTCAAGTTGTTTGAAGAAAAACGCTTATTATTTTAAAATACTTGAATGTCCTGTGGTCAAGATAGTGGTCACAGCATGTTTCATGCATCAATTTCTGTTAGGTTCTTACACAGACAGGCATTTCTTGCTTCAATACCAAAGGACATGTTTGCTGGTAGGCAATATCACATTCACAGTGTCATGGCATTCTTGAAAATTGAGGATAGGGATTGTCCGCTGCAAATCCATGGTTACTGGGGTTGCTTAGTTACAATGCATTTCAGTTGAGGGCTGCATGCGCTCTTAATATTTTTGTACAACGTAAGGTTGGAAGTGGATATATCAGCATGAAAAGTAGACTTGTGTCTGTGAAGAAACATGTGCTGAGGATTGAACTTTGCCCTGCCAAGTAGAAGGAAATTTTTGCTGTAGATTAACAATGTTGAGGTTTTTTTCCGAGTTCAGTGAGCAGAACAAGTGCTGGGGTCTGGCTCAGGATGGGAGCTGGCTTTCCTTGGCCATGCCTGGAGAGCAGTCATTCGGCAGGAGACATCCAGCTAGTGTCTGACTGTTGCAGGAATGATTTGAGGAAAAGATTTGCATCAGGATCAGTCCAGAGGCAGTTTGGGTATATAAGTTTCCCTTCAGTGGTGACAGTATCTACAATGAACACTTTTGCATAATCCCAGCTGCAGCCCTGGGAACACCCCAATGGCTCGGAGGCTGGATGAAAGAAGAAACGTCTTTGTAGTGATCTGAAATAGGGATGTGGACAGGCGCGACTTTCTTTTATTTCAGAAATCAGTGGGTTACTTGTTTTTGCTGCTAAATAATTTATTCTCTAAACTCATACATTTATTGAGTTACAGTAAATAAATTATTGCCTGCCTTTTATCTTGCTGTTTGTGGGATGTTAAGGTAATTTCAGGGTGACTCGCAGACAACAAAGCTTTTTGTTCTGATGGGTACAACTGTCTTGAAACATTTTATACAGTGCTACTGGACCACTCTGGCAGTATCCCTACAAGATGCATGCGGTTACCTAAGAGGAGGAATCGCTTATGATTCTTTTTGCCTGTTTGACACTGATATACACAATGTTATTGTGTGGGAAAGACCTATTTCTGTGACTGGTGGTGGTGGTTAATGTGCTTTGTGTTGGATAACTTGGTGATTGCTGGTCTGCGTTTTACAACCTGCCACCTCTGACTTTCCCTTTTATTTCCTATTTTTGCCCTGTTTCGTCGGGGGGGGGGAACGTCAAATTCTTTTTTGTCAATGTTAAATGTTTTTTTCTCATCTATGCTTTTCAATGGAGTCATGTACTTTATAAGAGATACCATCATTGTTCAATTTTGGACTACAGGACCTGCTCCCCAAATTTCCAGTCCAGTGTCCCTGGTATGTTAAATTGCTGCCTGCCAAGTCGAAGTGGCTCACCCAAGTGGTTAGGAGTGGTGGTGAGCTCTGTTGAAAAAGCAGCTGGGAGAATGGGAACGAACAGGCTGGAGGCAACTGTGATGGGGGAGAGGAGCTGGATGAAAGGAAAGCTGGGGCTGAGCATGTGTGGTGTGTGCCTCAGCTGCACCTGTATTGGGAGGAGATGCCATCTACCACTCCCAGAAAAGTCTGCCTCGAGATATAGCAAAGGAGATGGCAGGTGCTGTCCTGGTGTGGTCTTGCAGCAGAACACTTTTGTGGTCTTGATCTTTTACGTTGTTTCCTTTGCTTGCCTGTGCGTAGATACCTGGGAGGTCCCGTTTGAGGAGATCTCGGAGCTGCAATGGCTGGGCAGTGGCGCACAGGGAGCCGTCTTCCTGGGCAAATTCCGGGCGGAGGAGGTGGCCATCAAGAAAGTGAGAGATCAGAACGAAACGGATATCAAGCACTTGCGGAAACTTAAACATCCTAACATCATTGCATTCAAGTAGGTTGTGAAACTTGTTAGAAACATACCTTTACCCAGGGAAGAGCCATTCACAAATATACCCTGGCCAAGTTTTTAAAATCCAGGGACTAAGCTGTCTGTAGGACAAAATGTGTGGTCATCCTTCCTCTCAAATTGTCGCGCGTTCTTGTGGAAACAAAGCTATGGACGCCATTCCCACCCAAAGCTGCACTTTGCACGCAGGCTCACAAAACGCCTGCTGTGAACCCTACAAATCTGCAGGTGTGGAAGTTGAAGAAACCCACCCCTGTCATCAGTGAGGTTCCTCCTGTGCAAAGCATGCAGGAGACATTCCCCTTCCTGTTCAGTAAGGCAGTATTAGCAGAGGCTTGCCCAGGCAGAGTACACACGTTAGTCTCCCGCCCCTTGATTGCCACCTTTGAGAGTTGCTCTGGGACTTTTACTCTACTGATCCTCACTAGCTGTGTGTTTTCTTTGACAGGGGAGTTTGCACTCAAGCCCCATGCTACTGTATTATCATGGAATACTGTGCACATGGACAGCTCTACGAAGTCCTGCGAGCAGGGCGGAAAGTCACCCCTCGGCTGCTTGTGGATTGGTCCACGGGGATTGCAAGTGGGATGAATTATCTGCACCTTCACAAAATCATCCATCGAGACCTCAAGTCACCAAAGTGAGTCTCTAGATACTTAAACATCCCCCAGTTGTGGTTATCTTTAAACTATTCCTCAAGAAAAAAAAAAAGTTAGGTCAAAAGCCCCATTATTTTTTTTTCCATGTTGACTCAAAACTAATGAGAGTCAAACTAATGAAACTTATTGGCACTCCCTCCTGTGCTGCAATTTAACAAGACTGGAAATTTTACCAGTATCTTACACGGTAAATAGCAGTCAGGAAATATTTCTCATGATTTGATGGTGTCTGGTCCTTTTTGAAAGTGGGATATTCTGTTGCCTTCTGCTTTTTTATCTTTCCTTCTTAATTGTTCTTTTGTAACTTCCCTGGTTTTCTGGAATGCGTCTTTCTCATTTCTCTGTTGCTTTCTGACTAAAACTATCTGGCTGCTTATATTCTTATTCCCTAGATGTTTATCACTCCTTTAGCCTGTGACATGACTGTGACAGTGCGTTAGGATAATACTTTTAGATGGTTTACAGTACAGTTTAAGGTACAGCTTTACTAAAACTTTGAGACACCTCAGATATAGTGATTCTTCAATGACTTGTTAATTTGCAATTTTATCAAGATTGATTTTTTGACTTGTAGCATTTAGAAATGCATTTGAGGCACAAAACACAACGACCCCAAAGAAAGTGAGTGCTTTCATTGGTGAAAATGCATAATCTTTTTTTCTTGTGCTGCAATTGTGAACAGCATGGCCTCATCAACTGTTTGTGTTGATTAAGAAGGGATTTACTCCCAGTGGCTGTTGTGGTACAAGAAAAATTGCAAAATGCTGATTTCTTTTTTTTTTTTTTTTTCTCTCCAGCGTTTTAGTTACACACACAGATGCAGTAAAAATTTCAGATTTTGGTACATCTAAAGAACTCAGTGATAAAAGTACCAAAATGTCTTTTGCGGGAACTGTGGCTTGGATGGCCCCAGAGGTGATACGCAATGAGCCTGTCTCTGAAAAGGTGGATATCTGGTGAGTAGTATTAATGTTTAAGTATCTTCACCTTCTGTTTAGCCACTTGGTTTCCCAGCACTTTACATATTCAGCACTTTTTTCTCATTCTAGGCATGGGGATAGTTTGCTCTGTGGTGGACTATTCCTTTCTCCATCTGCCTAGTGCCCTGATCTTTGTTACTGAACCATGGGCTATAATGGAAAGAGAAATGACATACATGTGTAAAAGCTGCGTGTTGAGATCTGAAGGTATCTAGTGAGACTTGGTGCAGACTATCTGTGTCTTGCAGTAAGTGAATGCAACACTTCTTCCCTGCGTCATTATTCAGGCCAGAACTTTCTTCCACTCCTGGTGCTCAGGGCCCCCTCAGCAACTTTTGCAGCCAGGGTATTTTTCACTTGCTTTCTACCCTCTTCAGGGCCACGCATGAGCTGTCAGGAGGCCTCTACTCTGCTAGCTTGAAGTGTCTGACCACCTTTTGCTTTCTGCATACTGGGCTTGCTTGTTACGTGTACAGCCACAGGATTATAGTCCAGTGAATCTAACCCCAGACCCAAGAGGGAGGAAACCAGGATGCATTGTAAGAGTTTTGAACACATATTTCCGTCCCATGTGAAATGTACTCTGTGTCCGAAGGAACACAAGGAAAGGTTCAGATCTCTGTGCTATTAAAAATGCTTGAGAGAGGACTCAGCCTTGGAGCTCCTTTGGGATGCCTCTCCACAGGTTTCAGGGTCCTCAAGGGAACTGCATCTCTGTTTCTGCCTTGTTATTTCTGCATACTAAATGTCAGGAGCCAGGACAAATGCCCTTCTCCCTGCTTTACAGTCAGGATGAATTTTCCTTCTTGTGGTTTTTCAGCTTCAAATGCTGTCACCTCCCTTACACAGTGTGAAGCTGCAGGTAGAAGCTGTGGGTGGTTCAGAGTGTGAGTGGAGTCAGACAGCAGTCTGCTGCTGGTGTTTTAGCTTGGAGCTGGGTCATGACTTTAAGTCAAGATTTCCTGTAGGGAAAGGGAAAGTCTTGTAATGTGCAGTATACAGCTCTTCTTGTGCCTGCAGTGTTTTGTGTGTTCATTTTGTGTGGATGTAGCAGGCCATAGCATAGCCAGCTCTTCTGGGAGAAACTCTTGGATTGTTTTGGAGAGAAAAAGATTCACCATTTGTCTTCTGAGTTCCTCCCTTTGAATCACAGGTTCATGAGGAGGAATGGTGCTGGATTTCCAACCTCAGCTTTCTGTCCTTTAGAGTGGCTTGGGTTCAGAAATACTGTGTATTTCAGTATTTCAGTAATACTGTGTATTTCATCATGTCCAATAAAAATCAGCTGCTGCTCTGCTGAGGACTGTGGGCACTCCTTTACTCCTTTCCTCAGTGACTTAAGAGATGTTGCTCTTTGGTGCAAACCTAGAGGTGCCTTCTGTGCAAGTTCCTCTTCAGTCCACTGCCATGGTGATTGCTCAAACAACTCCTTGACATCCATTCCTCCCCCAAGATGAATAAAAGCAATGTTCATGAATGCTGCCAACAAATGAGAACAGTTCCTAAGCTGCTTATATGTCTGCTCTCTCTCATCTTTAACAGCATGCTAAAAAAAAAAAAAAATCTATAATCTTATCAGGAGTCTTGAAAATCCTTTGTCAGTTCTTAATTATAACAAAGCTGAAACCAGATGGGGTTTCCTGGTAGTTTGTTCAACCACCTGGATCCCTGCTTTCCTGCAGCCCACGGTAAAAAAACTTCGAGAGAAAAAATGTTCAAATGCTGCTTGGGTTTTTTTGTTGGGTTTTGGTTTTTTTTTTCCTTTCCCCCCCACATGATTTGAAGCCAATGGGCTTTGAAAGTGCAATGTTTTTCACATTAAGTTCTGTTTCCTGACTGATGGTTGTTCAGACCCAGGCAGTTTGTCCCTTAGATGTTCTTCTGTACTTAATAAAAGAAACTTGGTATTAGTACAAGTCAGAAACACACTTCTCACTTTTCACCTGGTTTGACTTGCTGGCAAGCTTGGCAGGGTCGGTGTCCCACAGATGGATAGGGCATGCAAGTAAGGTGATATGTCTGGGTTTGAAATTGAGATGGTTGTACCTCACTTCGTATCGCAGCCTGGTTGTTAATGTGCAGTAAGAGTGGTGTTGGCATTTTGTTTGCCTCTGTATTGACTGGTTTGATATGTCTTTGGTGTTTTATTGGGTGAAGATTGTAAATAAAACAAATAACTGTTTGCTGTTGTAAGTTAAGGTTTTGGTCCTTACTGATCATTTCACTAAGGAAGAGAAGCAAAGTGAGTTTTCTTACCTATATCTTTCAGTTCTTGTAATAGGAGGTTCTTTTCCAGGCAAAGTTCTCTTAATTAATTTTTTCTTTCTTTTGCCTTCCTTTGTTCAGCACAAAAGAAATATCAGATGAGACTGCATGTGCTTTTGATACTGACACTTATGCATGTTGCATTTGTTTCTTCATTTCTGTGTTGCAGTAGTTGTAGCAATGAGTCTCAAACCTATGAAACTCTTACCTAGGAGTACACGTAACAGCAGAGGGAGCTTTTGGCTAGAGGAAAAAAAAAGTTAAATGAAATGTAAAAAAAACCCCTGCAAAACACAATCTTTGTTCTGTTGTCTCTAAGACACTTATCAGTTCTTCTGTCTGTCCTGTAGACTTCTGACTGTTCTTATTGGTAAGAACAGATCATTTACTATCTCAGAAAAGCTATCTTTCCTCTTCATTTAACAGGAGTAAGATTTCATCTGTACAGAAAAACTTCTAATGTGCTTTCAGGATTTTTAAAATCTCACAAAGAAATAGGAAAGGATGGGTGAAAACCGATGTAGCTTGGTGGTCAGCCCAGTGCTGGAGCAGAGGAGGAAGAGTTACCTGATGTATGAAATAGATATTCTTGGTTAAAAACTAGTATGTAAACACTGTTGCACCTACTTGCAATTTCAGATCAGACATAACTGACAAAGAAAGTGATTTTTTTTTTTTTTTTTTTCCCCCAAGCTTCAGATGTTTCTGTCAAATTGAATTCACACAGAAGTTTTTGTCCTGGTTTATTTCTTCATCAGGTCGTTTGGGGTAGTTTTGTGGGAACTGCTTACAGGAGAGATTCCCTACAAGGACGTGGACTCTTCGGCCATCATTTGGGGAGTGGGCAGTAACAGCCTGCACCTTCCTGTCCCTTCCACGTGCCCAGATGGCTTCAAAATCCTCATGAAGCAGACCTGGTAAGAGCCTGAACCCTGCACAGACCTAGGGCTTGCTCCCAGTTCTTGCCAGATACCCAGTAAAACCGATGAAACCAGGGTCAGGGTGGGAGTGTTGAGCCTAGAGCAGAGGGCTCTTGAATACTCTCACGCTTGTCATGAGAGCAATAAGTTTTAACATTTTGGATTCTGCTTCCTTGTGGCAGCAGGCCTGGGCCCCAGAAGGACATTTGGAGCTTAGAGGAAGTAGGAAGAGACCTGTCTGGTTTGCTGGGTGGATGGGGCAGGGAAGGGAGCGGGTAGACACTGTTGAGACAGGCTAGTGAGGGGGAACGAGTTGAATAGGAGAGAAGTGGGGGAGTAGAGCTTGATGGGAGCCCCAGCAGAGTGACAGTTACCCATGAGTTGCCTGTCCAGTGTGAAACGGGAGCAGGCAGCATGAAGGTCATCTTCAGTAGCCTTCACAGAGGTGGTTGCTTTGTTGTAGCAAAGCAGGTGATAAGAGGTAGCTCTGTGGGAAGAGAAAAGGAGCTGGAAGAAAAGTAGGGGTAAAATTTCTTGAGGCTGGCTCCAGAGTGAAAGGAAATGATTTTTCACTTTGAAACCCCCTTGTAAGTGATGGGCTTGTGAACTGGACAAAGAGAAATTCGAGCTTTCTGTATGAAACCAGGATTTTACAGGTATAGATATGGAAAATGCTTTCAGTTTCCTCCATATGCCAGATTAGAGTTGAAATTCTTTGTCCTGGGTTATGCATTAATGCTTTGTCTTTGTAATTGCATTTTGACACAGAGTGTAAGTGGTCTTCCAGCATTTTCCCACTCCATGAGTTTTACCAGCCATCCTCTCGATGACACAAAGGGAAAAACAGGCCAGAGCATCTATGGATCTTTTCAAGTGGCTGTTTACCCGCCCCGACCGTGAGCTGCAGCAGGTCGTGCTGTTGCAGGATCTGTGCTGAGATGTGCTCTGCCTGGCTGTGCTTCTATGCGTGGCTGCAAAAGCCAGGAAGCAGTTTGTGCAGCTCTGAACACTGAGTACACACACTTGTATCCCCATCTAGTGGAAGTAGGTGGTTTGTAGGGGAGAGATGGCTGAAGAAGCTGTTTCTTGTCCTGAGCACTGAATTCATGCAGCAAGTCTGGTGGGTTCAGTCCTGAAGCTCAAGTGCTTGTCTCTTTTTTCAGATACCAGTGTTTTTGTACTTGAATGTGATCTTAGAGATGTTCAGTGCATTACTATACTGTGTAGACTTAGGCATTTACGATGTGGCAACATAGATATGTTCGGTGTTTATAGACACCCTGTTTTGTTGAATGTAAATTATAATTTCTACTAGACTGATTATTCCCATTATAAAATTTGGAAATTAACGGGATAATGAACTGAGATCTGCTTCTTCTCAACAAACAAGTTAGGAACAGTTTCAGTTTGTATCCTATCTTTCACTTCGTAATCACATTTTCTTATTTTAAATAGTTTTTCATCTCTTTTGTTTCTTCAGAATAGATCATCACAAACCAAAAACTGAATACCAAACAGCTCTAGCACAATAAACTCTCACTGAGCAAAAGAGAAAACCAGAAAAGCTCCTTTGCTCTAATCTGTCAGCTACACTATTCAGAGAATATGTTCTAGTGAGAAACCCTTTCAGAAGGGTAGGAGTAGCTAGCAATGTTAACCTCATCTCATGCTTGGGTATTTGTTTTGCTCCAGGCAGAGCAAGCCCCGGAATCGTCCCTCCTTCCGGCAGACACTGATGCATCTGGACATCGCATCTGCTGACGTGCTGGCTACTCCTCAGGAAACCTATTTCAAATCACAGGTAACTGGAGAATGGCTGTAGCCCATGAGTACTGGAGTTAGCTCCAAGGATCTGATTTTGGAGGCTGCACTGAGTACAGCAGAAGTCTGGATTCATGATTTCAGTTTGATTCTTGGGGAGAAGCAAACTGATGGGTATTTGAAAATCTTTTACTCAAACTTTCACAAACTGAGACATCTGCTGACTTTAGTCAGAAACTCAGCGTTGTCTCATTCACTTCTCCCCGAAACTGCTGACTTCAGATGTTCTGCTCCCAGCTGTTCTCCCAGTACTGTTGTACAGGAGAGGACGAGATTGCTGAGAGAGGAACTGCTGCATTTATAGTGAAGATGAGCAGGGCAGCCAGTGGGACAAAGAGCTGTTACAGGGCAGTGAAGGGACTCTGGGACTTTCAGGGAAGATCTAAAAGTATGTTCTTAGAGATTCCTCCGAGTCCTACCCAGCGAGCTATTGTCTGCTCCCAAGGAGGGAATGAGAATGAAACCTTGCCTCCAGTATAGAGGATCTGTATGGTGTTGGGGTGTATGTGAGGAAGTGGGTGCATTTAGTAAAACTGCAAGAATCAGGGCTTCAAGGGACAAATAGAGTTAGTATCACCCTAGTGACAGTCATTGTTGTCATGAATATGGGTTTCCAAATCATAAGCCTTTCTGTTTACTTTAAATGCCAAAAGGGAAGAAAATGTTGTCTTAGGATGAAAAAAGCTTTAGGAATTTTTAAAAATATTTTTTAGAAAATGCAGATATATTTTAAATGATCTAATCGGAGCACAAAATTGGAAATTCCATTTAAAAATGCTGAAACTAAACATGCTGCAATGTTGTTACCCAGAATAATTCAGCTAACAGAAACATGTTTTCAACCCAAACCTGTAACTTTCTGCAGACACAAAGAATGTTGCCCAAGAGGTTTTTTTTGGTGCAACTAGGGATCCCAATCCTTTGTAAATACCTGAAAGTAAATTGCTTCCCTAGGCTGAATGGAGAGAAGAAGTGAAGAAACATTTTGAGAAAATTAAAAGTGAAGGAACTTGTATCCACCGGCTAGATGAAGAATTGATTCGTCGTCGAAGAGAAGAGCTGAGGTCTGTCAACAGTCTTTTATGTTTACTTTTCCCATCCAGCCTTCTCTTCACCAGCTAAATGAGCCCAGCTCCCTCAGCTTCTCTTCACAGGGCATATGCTCCAGCCCCTGACTGTCTTCATGCTCCTTTCGTACTGAGGACCCCAAAACAGGACTCGGTATTCCTGGTGGCATAAATTCGGGCAGCCTAAATTCCTTGTGAGTCCAGAAACTGAGATTCCCACGGGCATGCCCTAGGCCTTGAGCACTGCTTGGCTGATGGAAAGCTATATATAGCGAGAGAAACAGTGGAAACTGTCCCTGCTCTTGGGCAGTCTGAACAGTTTGCTCCAGGCAAGATGGGCAAAGCCTTGTGTGTTTACCAGGGAATATTTCTGCCTGAGTTTTGGTGTTTGTGATAACGGCACTGAAGCAGGTACATCTGTCTCAGTGGAAAATGCATCTTGCAGTTTGCTGTGAGCTTTCTGTGCCCTGATACTTTCTTTGGATTAGTTATTTCCAGAGAAGTGAACACACTCCAATTTCAGCCCACTGAAATTCATTTTGAACATTAGACCGACTTAAAAATGAAAGCAGAGTGTTTATTTAAGAAAGGAAAGTGTTATCTTCTGTGATACAAATTTGCAAATATAGTTATGACGCAGAAACATAAAACACCAAATAGCAGTTCTATGTCAAACCTAAGAAACAAAAGGAAACCTTGTTCAGCCAGTTTGATGTAGTTGTTGATCAGTGTTCCCTAGCCCTAGGGAGCTTTTGATGGTCCCATCTTTCAGCTGTGGTTCAAGATGTCTTCTGCAACTATACTGTAGCTGTAGGGGCATATTGCTTTCTATGAAATACAAACAGATGATTCCTTTCCCTCTTTCTTTAGAAGCTGACTTAGCCCCTTCTCTGTGCAAACAGGATGATCAGGGCTTGGCCAAAGGGCTTGTGGATGCATGTGAGGCATTTGCAGCTTCTCTAGTGAGAAGTGTTGCCACTCTTTCAGGACTGTTAAATGCTTTCTAAATCATATCACGATTCATTGCTGTATCAAGCTCTTAATTGTCATTCATAGTTAGCTCTATCTGGGGTTCAGTGCAAAACAGCTGGCAAATTTGACTTTTAGAAGGCCTTTTCCTAAAGCACCTGTACTTTTCCTTATTCTCTCTTGATCCATGGACATCAGATTGTGGAATAATGATTTTTCTGTTTTTCAGACATGCATTGGATATCCGCGAACACTATGAGAGGAAGCTGGAGCGAGCCAATAACTTATACATGGAGCTCAGCGCTATTATGCTGCAGCTGGAGGTCCGTGAGAAGGAGCTCATAAAGTATGTATTTCTGGGCATAATAGCATGCCATGCACGTGGCAATATGCATACAGGAGAAAAAAAACAATAGTTCATTTCTAAACTGCATAGTGGTACTTGTAGATTTAGTGTCCCCTGACAAACTTACAGCGTAAAGAAAGAGCTGGCAAGCAGAGAGAGGCCCCTTAAGAGCAGATTACTGCAGACCACTTAGTGCACGTATCGTTACCCAGCGTTTACTGACTGGGAGAAAGGCACCTTTCCCATTTGGTGTTGGCATCCTTTGGCCCCTTTGTAAAGAGAAAAGCAGTGCTGTTTCTGGACTGTACGCCAGGGCCCTGTTCCAACTGCCTGATCTCTGCAGAGAGAATTTAGAAAATGACTATGTCCTTTCCCAGAACAGCATGTTGTGTTGCACCCAGCCATAGCTGAGAAACAGGCACGCAGTCTGCTTGCAGTGGAGCTGTGTTTCTGTCCAGCAGGAGCTGCAGTTGGATAAAGAGAGAACTGATTTTATTTTTTTTTTTCTTCCCCAATGTTTCAGGAGGGAACAAGCAGTGGAAAAGAAATACCCTGGGACTTACAAACGCCACCCAGTCAGACCAATAATCCACCCCAATACAGTGGAGAAGCTGATGAAGAGGAAAGGTGTCTCTCATAAACCAGGCAGCCAGACTAAACGGTAAGAAGTAACAACCCAGTTCTGTGCCAGGAACCAGTGGTAGATCCCCACTGAGAAGAGCAGGCAGCTTACTTCCCTTTGAGTCTGATGACAGCACAGGACAGGCCAAAGGAGTGTTCACTCTTGGGCCTGGTCTGATCCTCAGAACCACAATTGTTTAATTGTCTTTAGGTAAAAGGGATGAATCCTGCCATCCCTTGTACCTGGGCAGCTCTCTGGAACCGTTTAGTCCATATGATTTTTTCACAGATGATGGTACTTTGACAGGAGGTATCTAATATGTTGTCTCAAATTCCTAACTATCCAAGCAAAGAGCAGTTAGATCATCCTTGCCTTGAATGGTAATAAGCAGGGTGAGGGATTGTGGAAATCATCCAGCCCTCAGGGAGGATGGATTCATTGTTGAGGAATTAAATTGGGATTTGAGATTTGGGTATTCATACTGTCCTTTCAGCTATTTCTCTTCTGCATGACTTTCAGAAAGTGAGATTTTTTTTTTTTTTTTCAGAGGAGTTGTCTATTTTATTCTTCCCTTTTCTGGGATTTCCAGGAGTTAGAGAGTCCTGATTAACAGTGAATAATCACTTCTGAATTAGTATCCACACGTGCTTCTGAAATGAGCAGGCTGATAACCATCAGCAGATTGGGACCCTATTGTGCTGAGCATTGTATATGCACACAGTAAGAGACATGCCCTACACCAAGGTCTTAGGAGGGAGCTATTTTGGGAGCAGAACATCAAAATAAGGGTGGAAAAAGGAGAGTATGTGGCAGGTATTGAAAAAGCAGCAAGAAGGGAGTGTAGAGCACGATGGGCTGAACAGCAAGGACATTTTGTGGAGAGAATCAAAGGAAGCTAAATGCAGAAGTCAAACAGCTGAAGGGGAGGGAAGCCTGTAGATTTCAGAAAGCAGAGTGTGCTTATGGCTACAGCTGCCTCTTCATCCTGGCTCTGAGCCGATGTAATTTCTTAGTTTGTGGTTTAATGTGTGACTTCTGCTGACTGTCTCTCAGGCCAGATCTACTGAAGTCAGAGGGCATACCCAGCACAGAAGCAGCATCCAATGGCTCACCAGTCTCAGGAAGTCCCAAAATGTCAACACTGAGCGGCAAAAGCCGCTACCGCAGTAAGCCACGTCACCGCCGAGGGAACAGCAAAGGCAGCTACAATGATTTTGCAGGGATCTTGAAAAACCAGCCAGTGCAAGATGATGCACCCCCACCTCCACCTCATAATCATTCTCATCATCCCAGCCTACCGCAGCAACATGGCCACAGCCATCCCCATGGCCATCACTCACGGCTTCATGCCCACGGACAAGATATTGCCAACTGCGCAAACAACTTAAGGTACTTTGGCCCTGCAGCAGCGCTGCGTAGCCCTCTCAGTAACCATGCGCAAAGGCGGATGTCTGGTTCAAGCCCCGATCTCATCTCTGCTGCCATGGAAGCAGATTGCCGAAGGAATCTGGAGAGCAAAGAAAGCAAAGCTGATCATTGGGAGTGTTGCAAAACAGATCCATATAATTCCTGTCTTCAGTGCAGGGAAGAGGACAGTGGTCAGGTACAGATGTCATCTGTTGAAACAGGGATGAGCCATTCTCAATCACCAACATCTGTTTCCCTATACGAAAATGCGCAGTTCATTGAGAAGATGGAGGAAGAGGGCTTCAGCAACTGTAAGTCAGCGTCTGCCCTAGGCACTCCCCAGCACATGGCTTCCTCAGTGCTACCTTGCAAAGCAAGACCCCTTCAAAAGGTAAAGACAAAGCATAGTGACTTAAAAAAACCCCAAAGCTTGCTCCTCTTTTCCCTCTCCACCAAAAGATGATGTGTAGCATAGGCTAGTGTCTGGATATAGAATAGTAGCAAAGCCATGTTTCCCATGCACATAGCAGTAGTTACATGTACAACTTTATCTTAAAGAGATCATGCCCATCTGAACTTGGCTTTGTGATCTGGACATACTTTTAAAGCCAATTTTATTGAGAAGTACTGTAGGCATATCGGAGCATACTGCTAATAATGAGGGTTGTCAAATGTGGTTTTGATAGGGCCTAGTTCTGTTACTTGCTATTTAGCCAGTTTTTGTTTCAGCTGAAACTTGGTCTACTGAATTTTTGTTGTTGAAACAGTCTCAATGTTTTCAAGCCTTTCTCAAAACAAAGGAAGGCGTAAATGCATTCTTTTGGTGATGTTAAAGATTATGTACCAGTTTCATTGAGAATCTGTAGTGCTGCTGTGCCTCGGAACAGAACTTCAACATTTGCCATGGTCTTGGGGACATGCCTTTTGCTGCACCTGCCAGAAACTGTCCCCCTTGATCAAACGTCATAGTTCTCATGTATTTTGTGAAGATTTTGCAAGAGTCAAAAAGATGTTACAGCACAGTTGTACAGAAACAGTTCTTCATTCCTCCTGCTTCCACCCAGGTGGTGAGAGAAGTAGGAACCAGTCTGAGTGGAGTTCAAAGAGCCGGAAAACTGGGCCTGAGTGGAAAAGTGAAGGAAAAGAGGATGGGTACCAGACCAAGAGTGTGATTTGGGCCCAGAATGAAGGGAGGAGCAGGAGCTCATATTACGAAGGGATGGGATGAGATAGAGGCTGAATCTGAACCAGGGGTTGGCAGGTTGGATAGGCTGGAAGGAGGCTGTAAAAACCAAGATTGCAGGGGGTGGATTTGGATGGGAAAAGGAGAATAAAAGGCTCTGTGCTCACTGAGGTAGAGAATGGAACAAAACTCAAGTTTTCCTAGTTGGTGAAACCCACCAGCAAAGGCTGTGTCATGCTCCATCCTGCTCTATGATGGGCTCACGTAGAAAAGGGTTGAAGTCGTAAAGCCAAGAGTGCCAGATCAGCTCAATAATTTATGTGGATTTTAGTGGGATACTAATTACTTGATTTGCTTCTGTAAAAATCCGGAACGTTATGTACTCGTTGCCTGCTAAAGTACTCCAGTGTATTTCAAAGTCAATCACTCCAAATTCAGAAATGGAAGCATTAAGACTGCCTGAAATAATCTCCTGGTAAGAAGTCCGAGTCAGTTTTCACTGATTTGCAAGTTCTTTTCTTGTCTAGATTGTTGCAGCCCATTGACAGAGTGACTTTGTCCTGGAGGACCAAGGGGCAACCATGTAGTTCCATGTTTGTTCTTTCGCAAATGTGATATCATTCTTGCCCTTGTTTTCTGCCAGAGCGGTGATGACTCTTCAGAGGAGGAAGAGGGCGAAGTAGACAGTGAAGTGGAATTTCCTCGTAGACAAAGGTAAAAGGTGAATTCACTCTAATCTCTCTTTGGTGGGACAAAACTCAGGAGGACAACTGTCATAGCAGCTGCACACCAGCATTGAAACTGTGGAAGGTGCTGGCAAAAGAACAGAATCACATTCAGTGCATCCCATCTGCCCTCGGTGATCTTCCATGTTCACTCACTGTTTTCAGCCTGTTCTGAGATGTTTTCTTCAGCACAGCTTTTCTGTTGCAGGCTGTTTGTAGCACAACTTGATCACACTTGATAACATTATTCAGCCTATAAAAATAAGCTTCTGCATCTGTTTCACCAGAATCAGACTTACTGGATGTTGGGATCCTTTGTGAACTCTTTCAAATGTTGTTTATTTACTGTTGCTGCAGTGGGACTGACTCCAGCATCTTTGTAGTTGAATTCAAGTAGGATTGAAGAGCTAGGTGACAAAGCAGCAGATCAAATTTGGTGGTGTTGCCTGTAAAATAAGAGACTTGAGGGGGCGTTCCTACCTAAGCATATGTAATAATGGGCTTTACAGTCCTGTGCTCAGGAAAGAGATCGTGGCATTGGTGTAGTAGCTTTATGAAAGCAGCTGCTTGAAGTGCAGAAGTGATCCAGTGGACAAATAGGTTAAGGGTTGTTAGGAAAGGAGCAGAGAAGAAAATAAAAGCTTGTCTGCTGTTGTATACCTCCACAGCACACCTGCAGCTTGAATCCTAAATGCCACCTTCATTGCTCCAGCTCAAAGACCATGGTAAAATTTGAAAAGGTACTGAAAAGTGTGCCAAGAATGGTTACAGACGGTTTCCATAGAAGAAGAGATTAAATCCACGAGGAATGTTTGTCTAGCAGGAGGAGAGGTGATACTGGAGGTGCATGAAATTGTATTTTATGTGGAGAAAATAGACAAGGAATGATTCCTCACATTCATGTTAGGGACACCTAGTGAAGCAAACAGAGGACTTAAAATGACCAAAAAGAAGTGCTTTTTCCCTCCAAAACATTTTCAGATGTGGAGCAAATTGTCAAGGTACGCTGTGGAAATCAAAACATAAACAAGTCATAAGTGTTAAATTTATGGCATATAGATCCATCAGTGCTGTTAAACACTGTCATCCAGGTTTGATCTTCAGCTCAGAAGTCTGATTTGCTGAATGGTACAAACCAGGAAGATACGCCAGGAGAAAGCAGGCTCTGTCTGCACACCTTGTTCTCATACTTTTCCCAGATTATGTCTTCCTGCCTAGGGTTGGAGACAGAACGCTGGGCTAGATGAGTTTTCTGACTTACACGGTTCTTGTGTGATTGTTGCTTCTTCTGTGATTTACTAACTTGGAAGACAAATTGCCTTTCTTGAATTCAATGTGACGACCTGTTATGGGTCTCCTGGCATGTTCAGTCAACTGATATTTTGTACCATTACTGTTGAATCCTGGCATGAGGCGATTTCCACATTCAAGTAACTGTGAGCTTATTTTTTGAGCACACATACCTAAATTCTAGCCTGGCTGTTGGGATTGCTGCCAGGTGATGCAGATATTCCCAGCTGAATTATCTTGAACCCTACAGTACAGCCTTTCTTTAGAAAAAGGGACTGTTAAAGAAAAATATGCTCCTGGGCGGATCAGCTAATATGAACATGTAGCAGACAAGACCAAATAAGAACAGATTAATTTAAAGATGCAGCTCTTGAACTAAATCATTCCAAAGATGGTAGATTTCCATAGCTCCAAGATGTGAAAGGCAGTCCAACACTTTGCAGAGCTCTTGCTGCCAGCCTTGCAGATCACTTATGAATCAGCTGGAGATGTGTTCTTAGAGTGGGAAGAGGCTCTTAGAGAGTTGATGTAAAGCCTTTTGTAGGGATAGGACCTGTTTTGCTCAAAGACATTTTTGGAAGGATCAAGCCCTTAGCCCAGTGTGGAGGAGCGACCAGGCAGTATTGAGTGCACTGTGCCTGAGCGGTATCTGCTAGGGAGAACAGGATGGAGCAGCCTGGGCTGCCTGTTACAGTGAGTGAGTGAGCCCTATTCTTGTGCTGAAGATGCCAGTTAAAAGCACAGGTGCAAAAATCTGCTCTGTATTGCATGCTACAGGAAGGAAGATGAGAGGTTTGCCTGGGGAACCTGTGTAAGGATGTAGTAGCCACTCTGCATTTACTGCACTACTAATGTTGTGAGGGTTTTGGTTGTGATATGTCTCGAAAGAAAGGTGCCTGGTAACCTTGCTACACATCAGAAACAGAGTTATGTAAGGATATGCTCGAACTGTAACGTTGCACTGTCTTGCCAGCTCATTCTTACTCTGTGCAGTGAGAGCATGTGCAGAAACCTGTCCACTGAGAAGCTGTAACTTTTCTAGCTGGCGGTGGGCTCCTGGGGACAGGCTCACCCAGGGCTGAGTGTGCACCAGGAGTGGGGTCTGTTGAGGCCAGTTGTAGCAGGGTAGTCGAACACAGCACCCAGGAAATTGCTTTTCCTCTGCAATCAGAGGCACTGTGATACAAGCTGAACTACTCTCCTGGTTTGCAGACCTCACCGCTGTATTAGTAGCTGCCAGTCCTACTCAACCTTCAGCTCGGAGAACTTCTCGGTGTCAGATGGAGAGGAGGGGAACACAAGCGATCATTCGAACAGCCCAGATGAGCTGGCCACCAAGCTGGAAGATGAGCTGGCTGAGAAGCTGGAGGACATGTTGTCTCAGACTCCAGAGATCCCCATTGAAATCTCCACCCAGTCTGATGGGCTTTCAGACAAAGAGTGTGCTGTGCGGAGAGTCAAGACTCAGATGTCTCTGGGCAAACTTTGTGCAGATGAACACAGCTGTGAGGTGAGTTGTAAGTTAAGCAATCCCCTCTTCCTTCTATTGAGTGGAAAAAAAAAGTTACGGAAAGGAATCCAAGGGTCAGAAAGTTGGATGACTGCCTAGGAAATGCTGTGGTAGATGTACTACAGCAAAGCAACTGCTTAAATAACCAGTCTTTCTCATACTTGGCCAGATGAGTAGACAGGGGAAAGTAGTGCAAACAAAGCTGAATGTAATTTGCTGGTCAAGATGAGTGTGATATTGGGAGGGCATCGGATTTGCAGTTGCATTAAGTAGGATAAAAAATAGCACATAAAGTAGATAATGAAACAGAAGGGATATCAACTGTCTGCCTCAAACTTATCCATTGGCAGCCTTGCTGATGAAGCTAGAATGATTTTCTTCCTTTTACTGTCTTTCAAGTGTTTGGGAGGGGTAGGGCAGAGCCTGCTGCACCATCTTCTCATAATTCCGCCTGTGTTTGATAGTGCTCTGACCAGATATTTTTCTGCTGTCCCTTCCTTAAGGGGAGACAAGTGACCTTTGGTAGGGCGATTGTGTGTCGTTGCTATTTCCTGTGTTCTGCCAATCTTTCCTTCCCTGCTGGTGGTGACCTTTGCCTGTCTGCTGTTACAGATTGGGATGGTGTCGTTGATCTGCAGTGCAGGAATGTTGCTCAAGTCTTCCCCTTTCCTTTTACTTTGCAGAACCCAGCACAGTTTGGAGAATCAGACTGTGACTCTTCTGAAGGGGAGTGTTCTGATGCCACGGTCAGGACCAATAAGCCCTGCAGCTCTGCTACTTGGTAATACAGATCTCCCCCAAAGCTTCCTGATACTGGCATTTTGATTTCCCTGAGATTCCACTTCATTCCCCTTCATCACACTTTACAGGAAGAGAAGATGCTTCTCCTTCCCACCCCAGGAGTGATTTGCAATAACCTGAATCTCTGGAAAATGTCCAAATGAAATTAATTCTCTTTGAGCATTTCAATCAAGAATGGCAGGGATGTATTTTATTGAATAATCTAGTTACTGTAACATGGATATTTATTTTTTTGACATTTTAACACTTTTTACTGTAAAGAGTGGATTGTATTTATAGACACACAGACTTGTTGCAAAAAAAAAAAAAGTTCAGAAAGCAAGCACATTACAGAGAAACATCCTGGGAGTCCTGCCTGGACAGCTTTGTGTACAAACGTGGGGGGATTCTCTTGCTGCTTTCACAGGGGACCAGGCCTCGAGGCCCTGAAGATTGGAGAACAGATCAAGAAAACTAAACCACTCAGTCTTATCAAATGAGGAAGCATAAAAAGACCTTACTATAGGGTAACCTGTGAACAAAGCATATTCAGTATAACCAGCTGGGTAATTTTTAATCAGAAGGTGGACATGTTCCTGGAGAAAATTGGTACTGAGGTGCTAACATCCAGGGTCTTCTGAGTCGATACATCCCCAGGAATGTAATAGTGGGTTTTATTTTAAAGATTTTTAGTTTCTTTTTTTTAATCAGCATTTTGTTGTGAGATCCTGCAAATGTATTCTAACCTCGTCCTCTCGAGAATTGGTATAAGAGCACTTCTTAACATCGTCCTTGCTTCACTCTGGCAGTGTCGATCTCCAGTTGAGCAGGGAAACCTCTTTCAGATGCAGTGTGCCATTTCCCAGTTTACTTCCTCCTCTTACCTCCTGTCTGTTTCAGTCAGTCAAAGAAATCAATCAGATCAGTGTTGGAAAAGCAAGAACTTGCAAACCGTGGAAAGCACATTCTGCAGAGCCTGAGCACTCTTCTGGGGAGGAAACTGGAGATGCCTGTAGTGGACTTGGAGAAGCAGTCTCTCACCTACAACAGCATCGAGAACCAGCAGAGAGCTGTGTGTTGAGGGGGAAGACTGGGAATCACTGGCCTAGATAAGAGCATCAGCCCTGCTCTGTCTCCTTATTCACTGTACATTCTTGAAAGCATTAACAGCTGCCTGTCCTTCACGTCAGGCTTTGTGCAAAACAGGTTGCACAGGGAATCTTGATGGTGGCTGTGGCACAGCTGTGTCTCGGGTGTACCCTGAGGCCTCTTGTTTCTCCTTCAAGCTGAAATTCTGCAGGTGAAAGTGAGGATAGTACTGGTATGTGACAGGCCGAGGCATTGGTAGATGAGAAAAATTTGTTTTCTGATAGAACTCATAGTGCCTTCCCTTCAAACACTACTCTTCTAAATCAATATTTAAAGAGAACAAAATGATAGAGCACGTTTCCCCCCCACCTTAGCTAATGTCCCCCTGCAAGAGCTTTCACTCTGCCCTTCCTAGCGTGCTGGCTGGCGCGGCTGGGGCC
>NW_008795924.1:719342-725008 GCF_000699145.1 Aptenodytes forsteri
CGTGTGCGTGGCCACACTGCTGGGTGCTGCTCTGCAGACTGGCACACCAGCCTGAGATGAACGGCAGGAATGGACCATGGACAGGTACTTCTGTTGCTTTGTTTGTTTACATTTTATGTTAAAATATTGGTTTGAATTTAACTGTGGTAATTTATAGCCTCATGGCAAAATGAAGGAAAATGTCTTACTTATACAGAGAGCAGTATTGTATGAGTTAAATTATCCCATATTTTTAAATTTTTGTAGCTGGACTACACACAGATCTTAAGTTATGATGTTATTTTATTATTTATTATCATTTCTGTCGATCAGAAGGTTGGCTTCACCAGTAGCACAATTGTAATCTGTTTGTGTGATGTTACCTTCTCCCTGGTCGCTGGGGGGGATGGGAGCAGAGCTGGTCTCAGCGGCTGTCAGTAGCTGCTGCCTCTCGTGACTTCCAAGGATGCTGTTATACCGGGGCAGAGAACCTGTCAAGGCTGGTCCGAGAGGGATGGATGCAGTCAGCTCCCTGGGCCCTGTGATACTCCTCGTGGTCGATGCTGCAATTTGCTCGTGTTGCTGGTAGAGTTGGCAGCCCCTGAGCTGATGGGGCATGGTGATCAGGGAGCGAGTGGCTTTTGAATTGATCACAAAGTGAATAACCATCACAAGATCCCCTGGCAAGAGCATCCAAAAGGACAAGCGGAGAGGAAGGCAATTGCTCTGGGCAGCGGGTACAAGATCAGGGGTGGCCAGCAGTGGATCCCACATGGTGGATCACCCGTGCAGGACCAAACAGGCTGCTGGAGAGGAGAGGGAGTGACCAGCTCACCCGTGCTTGAAGCAGCAATACTCAGCTCTGGGTGGAGGCAGAATGCGGAGGGGAGTGAAGCTCTTTTCTGGCTTGTTTCTTGTTTCCTCTCTCTTCCCATCCCTCATTCCTCTTCCCAAATGTTCTCTGTCTCTCGGCCAGTGGCAGGAGGAGGTGGCAGGGCCAGAGATGGCTTTGCTGTCATGGTGTGAGAGGGGTTTTGGTGTGGAAGAGGGGGTGCAGATGGTTACTCAGGAGGCTGGAGACCGGGGTGCAGGCATTTAGCAGTGGAGAACTGTGTGCATGTAACGTACGCACACAAAGAGGAAGACCAAACTATTGCATAAAGAGAGGTTGAGAACTACCATCAAATGTCCCCCACAGCAGAGGATGTCAGGCCTTACGCCCCTGGAGAGACTCTGCTGCTCAGATCTGGCAGGCTTCCTGAGCTCCAAAAGGCAGGGCTGTTTGCTGCCTGCAGGCAGTGTGATGTCAACCCAGTCCATGGCCCTGCAGTGCCCACTGCCTGTGGGCAGCACTGGTGTCCTAGGACAGCCCTACAGCAATAGGCTCAAAGCAGAGCTGCCTCCGGCTCAGACCTGTCAGAGTCTCTGTGCAGGGACTTCAGTCTGTGATGGTTCAGTCCCTAACAAAAAGATCCCAGAGGGGTTTTGGTAGCTGTGGTTTGCTTAGAGCTCCTTCACCATGTGATGAAGCTCCTCTGGGCTTGCAGAGAAGCATAGTTTCTTTACATGCCCGGGTCATTGCACTGTTACGGTCCAGCGTTGCTCCTTGTAACTGCTGCCTACTATGCAGCGTCCCTCTGGGACTGCCACTAGGGCTGCTCCCCCTTGCCTAAATGCATAACCCTGTACCCATGGAGATGTAATCCCAGCTTCCCCCTGCACACACATCTCGTGCCCTTGGCTGTGTGTGGGCAGGGGTGGCTTGGCAGCCCCCCGTGTTCCTGGGACGGTTGCCGTCAGTTCTGCGGGGCATTATATACGCATTTTCTTCAGTGAAACCTACCCAGAATTGCACATAGGTGTGATCTCCACCTTGCTGTATGGGTGCCTCTGCTGCGGTTCCTCGCATTTTCTCTCCTAGCAGGGTATGGGGCTGAGAGGTGCAAATTGGCCTGCTTCCTCCTCGCAGTAACACCGCATTTGCAGGACAGAAATAAACCGTGGGTTCCCTTTTCGGCATCCTGACTACCCTGATCCAGTTCTCGTGGCTGCTGACAGCTCCTGAACACTAGCCTAGATTTTCTCCCAGAGCTGAATGTTGCCTTCCCCACTGTCGTGTTAAGTAACTATTTCATCTTGGCCCTGTCCAGTAGTGTTCATCTCTCTCCTCCCTGCTCTGCGGATTCCTGATACAAACTTGATTTTTTTTGTATTGAACAGTGTACAGTGATGGAAACAAGAATGACTATCAAAGCAAACAATGCATGGAATAAAAAGCCAGTGTACTTCAATGCTTCTCAGGCTGGTCTGGTGATCTGGGAATGGTTTCTCATGTACTTTGGGATAATGTTATGAAGCCTTTTAATAACTAACATGATGTTAGCAAGCAGCTTGTTGTTACCTGTCTCTGAACACAGCTGAACTGGACCTACTGGGAGCTCCAAGTAGCAGGGCAGAGGCTTGGTCGGACACACATAGTCCACCAAGCACCCAGGTGCCCCCAAGTATTGGCTTTTGCTCGTCAGATGAGTGATTTTTGCAATTGATTGAATCTGCAACCATGACTTCTCATCCTAGGAACCTTGCTGTCCCACTCAGTTCCAACCCTGCTGGTGGGGAAGGTGCTAAAATGGATGAAGCATTCACTCTGTCAGCTTCCCGAGTGCTCCGGGGTCTCCCATCTGCCCCCTTCCATGCCAGAAAGTTTACTTTATCCTCCAAGTGGAGGGCAAACTCATGGAGAGAGTAGAGCAAGGAGGTGCAAATACCAAAAACCCAGGAGCATAGTATCATCCCTGGGGGCTGTTGTTCTCCAGCAACTGGGACAGAGCCTACCTGCTTATTTGGAAACCTTCTAGTTATACATTAGCAAATGTGTAGGTTTAAAGGTGCTTCTTAAGGACAAATCACTGCCAGCCAGGCACATCCATTCCTTTTTTTTTTTTTGTCCCTTTAGCCTTTGTGGGGAGTAGCAGCCCTGACAGACCTCAGAAGCAATCATCTCGTGTGTTCTGACATATGAATGATACAAACAGGCAGCTCATAGCTGGCCCCAAATCCTGAATAATTTTGCTGCAGGGTGTGCTTACTTAACATCTGAATGACAAAGTAAGGGTCTTCTACAACTGTGCAAGCTCTCCTACAGAAGGTGCAGGGACCCTGAAACATCATTACTTTTTTCTCAGCTTGGTACTTGTACCACTGCACCTAACAGCACAGAAATGCACGGTTCATCATTTTAGGCAAAAAAAATGCTAAATAAGTATGAGTTTGGAGAGGGCAGGGGGAGGAGGCAGTAGGGCCTGCCTAGAGCTGGGAAATGCTGCTACTAGAGTGGTGGTGAAAAATAGCCAAGGCTTTTGCTGTTGCAGCTCAACATAGCTCCGTGTGCTGTGGACTTTTGGTGCCAAGGGATGAAGCTGGGCAGAAAACCAGCCTGCCTCGCTCTTGGAGCGGGCAGCAGCTGTCTGCTGCCACCTCAGTCACACCACTGAGGCTAGCTGGGCTCACAAAGCTGGACTTGGTGGGAAGTGCAGGAGCCCAAGGGAAGCCTGTGACTTGGGCTGGTAGGGACACCGCAGGGAGTGTGGTGCTTGGCCCCCGTGTTCAAGAGCTGGGAGGGACTAAGGGGTTGTGATTTGCCTTCTTCACGGGATGCTAATACTCCTGATTTTTTTTTTTTTTCCATTGCTAATACATTTGCAGTGGGCTGGCAACACCGTCGGGCACACTGGAGACACAGGCTGATTTAAAGGAAACAGGCAAATTAACTGAAGTTCACAAAGCCCCTGTATAGCGCTCTCCGTGCAGATACATGCACAGTTAAACATTCATTAAAAATAAGAACCTTACACCTCCTCATAGACGAGAAGAATGATTAAAAACTGCAATTGTCCTTGGTCCATGGTGGCACAGAGCATGCAGAATATAGCCCACAGGAACAGAGACCTGCAGCTTTTGCGAGGCAGTCCCCCAACATCTGGGGCACCTGAGCCATCACAAGCTCTTTTTGCCATTGAGTAACTGAGCATGTTTGTCTTCATCCAGCTTCAAGTGCTTCTTGCTGTATTTCTTGATGAGGGTCCCTGGTATCAATGCTGCCATAGCCATCGCAAGTAGTTTGAGCAGCGTGTCCCAGGAGAAAATGGCATCCAAAGAGGTTATTTGTGACAGAATGGCTCCTGTCTGCACACAGATGAAGTTATATGGTGTAAGACCTGAAAGAATCAGAGCAGAAAAAAGCCTGTTAGCATCCCCCCATGTAAAATTAGCTCTTGCCCAAGGCCAGACACAGGTGTCTGTGTTCGTAATGGAAAGAACGGGGTACGATTCAAAACTTTGCTGCGTTGGTGACACACACGTATTTGCAAAATGCTCTAAGACCTCTGAGTATAAGGGCAGCATGAAGGCAAACAGTTAAATGGGGCAGAGTCACAGCTACGACTCTGCTGCTCTGCCTTTCCCAGCTCAGCATGCTACCCAAGGCTTGGTGATGAGGAGAGAGGCAATGTCATGCTGTCCCCTCAGACAGTCTCCCCAGGCCTTACCAATGAGAACGGAGAAGAAAAACTGGGCCACAGGAATGTTTAAAATGGGAGCTGAGAGATTCAGAAACCAGTTTGGTGTCATGGGGAACAGCCTCAGGAACAACAAGAAGAAAAATAAGCAGCTCCTGTTCTCTTCTACCTGGCAAGAGAAACGTTCCAAATTATTTCTGCTCTTCAGACAGCAGTAACATCTGAACGTCCATGATGCTAAAGTGAATTTAAGTTTCCTTCTAACATGCCGCAACATAACATCAGTCCAGAACTGATGAAAAGTCGCATCTTATGTATGTATGGGAGCCTAATGGTGAGCCAGCCCCTTCCATGCAAGCGGTGAAAATGGGATCTAACCTGAATGAGAGATTGGGAAGTCAACAGCAGAACCACCTCCAGCTGTACAATGCAGGGTGGAGGCAGTTCTGGAGCACAGGGGCTTCCCAATCAATCCATTATGTTACTTCTGATTTTCCTTGGGATCTGGGATTTTCCACACACTCCCTTTGCAAACAGGCTTGCTCACAAGAGAGCGGTCTGCTCCTAGATTGTGTCAAAGGTGGCCCTTAACTGACCTGATGCATCCCCTGCAGGTATTCATTTCTTTACTAAGTCAACCCAAAAGGCAGCCTCATCCAGGGGGCATTTTGGGTGCCTGCAGAACCATGGCTGCTTACCTTTCTTTGCAGCAGAGCCACTTTATCAGGAAAGTAGTAGATGACGAACTGCTTTCCGAACGCGCCAGAGAGCAGGTAGCAGAAGGTCGCTCCCACAGATGTTAGGGCCGAGCACAGCACCAGTCCAGTCCATGGCCCAAAGAGTGCTCCTGCCAGAACGTTCTGCCAGGGCACAACACCGAGTGAGAGCCCGGGGGCACACACACACGTGTCCCCTCAGCCTGGCTGCCTTCAGCCTCAGTCGCTCTGGCTTCTCGAGGGCATCGGACAGACCCGTCTCCTCCTGGCAGAGCCGTGACTCACCCAGCAAGGCACCGACCTTGCACCTTGCCCCAGCAGGCAGCGCCTGGTCCGGGACTGGGGGCAAAGGGCCCCTCTGAGGGGTTCGTTCCAGCTCCCGCCCTGCATCCCCCCCGGCCCGGCCCGGCCCCGCCGCCGCCGCGCCCGCTCCCGCGCTGCTGCCCGGGTGCGC
>NW_008795924.1:726111-745839 GCF_000699145.1 Aptenodytes forsteri
CCCGCGGCGGAAAGCCGGCTCCTCCGCGGAAGCATGCTCCAAAACACAGAACGCCATCATTTTTTTGTCACTTCTACAGCCCCATTTATAACTCTCTGCGTTGACAACAGGGCCCCACCATGTTGTCGCTTGGTGTCCAGAGAAGGCACCAAGGAACTTTCAGGTGAGTCCCCCGTATGGCTGCGAAAACATCTGCCGTGTTCAGACATAACATTCAGAAATAACATATTCAGGTCTTAGCTCCTGCTCCAACATGGGATGGGCTTGAAGGTTTTCTTGGTGTTCTCCATCAGGACAAGGTCGTACCTGCACAGCTGTGGTCTGCATAAAAACAGTCAACAGGAGCCAAAAGTGAAAAATTGGCCTTTCTTGTATCATCCCCCAGGCAAGTCTCCCAGCATGCTGGAGGCTTAAATAAAGTCACGTTCTCAAGACAATAAGTGAGGTGGACTCCAAGCCTTACTGAGGTCAGGGATACCTTGAGCGTATTTTCATTCTGTTATACATTATCTTTTGCTTTGCCTCATGGAACAACAAAACAGCGAGCAAACTGAGGTATTGGCTACAGAGTTCATGGTACCCTTTAAGCCAGTCTACACTTGCATGACCACCAAACGGGTGGTCCTTCCATCTCCCCTTGCCCACCTGCGTGTTCCTGCCAATTCCCTGGTGTCAGCATTTGGGATTGTGCTGCCACTCTGAGCTGAGACCAGGTATTGATCTGGCTTAGAACTAGCCCAGCCGAAAAATCGAGGCAATACTTAGGCTTTCAGCTGGGGCTACATGAGCATTAGCCCTGGCATAGGGAAGGAGAGAGGGCAGGACATCCCTCCTTATGGCAGTGACTGATTACTTAATGGTGTTAAAATAGTCATGAAACGGTACTCATAGCCTGTGGCAGCCCCTCCTAGGGGAGAGTGGACAGCCTCTGATGAAATGTTTGGGCATTTGCATCTACTTTTTAAAAGATTAAATGTGGATCTGGGACTGGAAGTGACTGTGGAGGTGTAGGACAGGAGAAGGGGAGTGTCAGTGAGGGGGAGCTGCAGAAGGACTTTGCTTATTAGACATGCACAATGACTAAGGTAAGGGTAGCAGACCTTCATGAACTGCAAAGAAACCTGTTCTGCAGGTCTGTCCTTTTTTTGCTCCACCCTTCTCACTCTGTGGTGTGCAGTCCTTGTTTTAACCCAAATTTAAAGCACGTATGGCTTGATGTCCACATACTGTCCTTGCACACAAGGTCAACCTAAGAGATTCTGTACTCGCTGAGCTCAGGCAGAGATCCCCTCCTCCAAAGGTTCCCTAAAAATCAGGGAAGTGTAAGGGTAGGACTGTAGAGCAGACAGAGGTTAACAAGGCTATTGAAGCGGCTGTAGAAATCTCATCAGCAAATGAACCTGGTAGGTACCTCATGATGTTGTGGACAGTAGTCAGTGCTTTGAGGCATAGTGGCGAGCAGCTCCCAGTTACTGGAATTCCAGGAGTAGATTAATCTCCCTGTTTGACCGGACATAGAAATTGACTGGGATATAAAACGTGTATTTGGGGCTGGACATCTGTATTTCCCTGAGAGTTGCATTTACTTTCAGCCCAGAGTTCAGGCCTGGGCAGCTTCTCTATAGCTACTCAAAGGTCATTTTCCTCACCAAAGGTTCAAATGTCAGACCATGTCAGAGTCAGACCACTAATTACATGTTTTCAGTACAATAAGACAACCTCTGTGTTCAAGTTCAGCTATGGGATTTGTGTGCATGCACTAAAGGCAGAATTTATTCCCAAGATATGTGTGCAAGAATTATTAAATGTGAAATAAATATATTTTTTCTGGACGAACTCAGCCAGGCCAGGCATCTGGGAGATTAATTTACTTCTGTCCAGTTTGCAATGACAGAAATGGTTTCTAAACATCTGCTTACCTTTCTGGATTTGTAAGTGACCGGAACCTCATTTGGAGAATCCTGAGTTTGAATTTTGGGCCAATGACAGATCCTGTGGAAAATGTCAAGGAAATTCTTTCTACGTTTTCAAAGTCCTGGTCGAATCCAATTAGCAAAGTGATTTGGTTGTACTGCTGAAAGGCTGCAGCTTCTCTAAAGATAAAGCAGACAAGGTGTCAGAGAGTCACCAAGGGAATAGCTCCATTTTTAATATATTCAGTATAATATTAGAAACAGTGCCGGGGGAGGAGGAGGAGGACTGAACTTATGATTAGTTTCTGATTTACAGGAAATGGGTGTGGATTCAGGTCTCCAGGTGTGAACCTGCTCAGCCACTTTTGCACTCTGTTATTTGGGGCGGGAGTGGGGACACAGAAGTCTGATGCTGTTTGCTCTGGTCCCAAACCAGAATCCTCGCTGTGATTCTGCTTTGAACTCGAGTGGACTAGACCCAAATGTTGTTCGTACATGGCTGGCTGTGCAGACCTGAGTGCTGAGTCATCTGTGGAGTTTGCAGAATATGTTGCTGTATATAAAAATCTGGTTGTAACAACACTGTATGGCTGAGGTAGCTCTACAAATGGAAGACTCTACCTTGGGGGTATTAATGTCCCTAACTAAATTTCTGGTAGTTCTCTTCTGGCAAATGCAGCAGAAGCGTCTGTGAAACAGTGCAGCTTTGACCGGGATTAATGGAGAGTAATCCAGCTTCTCAGGATAGGAAAATAGCACGGGTTTAAAGACGTGAAGCCTCGCAGGTCTGGGGTTTGACCTTGGTCTTTTTTGACAGAGTGACTGGTTTCACTTTGAGATATGTGTGAAAACTGCACCGGTCTTGGGGCAAAAGTAGCACAGCTGCTCACAAAAACGCTGTGGCCACACCACACGTTCTTTATATAGCCAGTTGTATGGACATAGTTTAAGGTTTCCCTTATGAAGGTGAACCATGCAGATGTGACTGGAAGCATATCCCGGTTGCAATACTCAACATGACTGGCTTTGTTTAGAAGTTTTAGGAGGCCTGACAAATAGGACAAGTTTTAACCTGTCAAAGGTGTTTACGACGTGTGTGTGTAAGCATGCTGCCTGGTGGGCTGTCACACACTTGGCAGAGCGGGGTGGTCCTGTTGTGCAGCCCCAGGGAGCTATGCAGATTGCTCCAGTGCAAGCAGATACGGCTGAGAGAATATGCAGTTAGAGACGCTTGGGAAAACTAGTTGAGCAGGACTTGTTTGGCTGAAGTGTGTTTAGATCAATCAGGAATTTGCATGTCCACATAAACACCATTAATTTGCCTCTCCAAGTGGAATGAATTGATTTGGATGTTACATATTCAGGCCCAGGTTCATGCCAGCTGTCTTGGGCACCCAGAGCTGGAACAGAACACTTCCAGGAAAGGGAAGGAAAGAGGGGTAGATGTGTTTTTCCTCCTGTTTTAGTGGAAGCCTAGGATAGCCATGCCGCTGGCTGAGATTGTCCACTTCGGTCCTTAAGATGACTGAGAAGGGTCCAAACCCTGGCTGGGCTGTCAGCTGGTGTGTGCTGGGGGAGTCTGGGAAAATCACATAGGGCCGGACAAGCCCGAAGGCACGTACACTATCAAGTACCAGCAGAGAAATTAGAGGAGGATATCTTGCCTCCTCCCAGGTACAACTCCCCGGATGCAGTTGTACCAAGTGATTTGCTAACATTTACAGATTGTGAGATTGGTAAAACTTACGGATTAACTTTAGATTCTGCCTTCTTCCCAGTTTCATCAGCTAGTACAATGCTGAAGGTGCCTCTTCTGGTGTCTTTGTTCCATGTAATAATATCCACAAAGTAGTGATAAACTGAGGTGAGAGAGAGGGTGGTTAGACTCTGCACACTCTGCTTTCCAGCCTGACTGTGTGCCTGTCTGGGAACTGAGCTGCAGGTCTTTCTCCCATTTGCTCATTTGACACAACTCGTTCAATTTATGTCTAAAATCTCTTTCGTCTTCCTTTGCAGAGATTTCTAACAGAAATACTAAGAGATGTCTGGGAAAGTACTACAGCAAGGGCTCACAAGTGGCATGCAAGATGGCCTCTATGTATGGCTTTCAGCACACCACCTTTCACTCCCTGCCTTCCCCGTTCATTTTCAGATTGCCTTTTTTTCTCCTGTCCGCCTCTGATCCCTTTCATTTCTGTTCTCAGCATCTTTCATTTGTCTTCTCTGTCATGGAGCAGAATCGTCTGCTCTCTACTCTGGTCTGTAACTCCCTGAATTCATTTGCTGACCAGCACTGGAGCTCAGGCCATAATCCCTGCCCATGGCTTGGTATGTTGGTGATCATGAGGGTGAAACCTTTTTTCACCCTTGATTCTCCCTTGCCTGGGCCCTTTTCCTGTGCCTTTCACTTTTGTCCAGGGTAGCTTTTTTACCTGTTCAGCTCAGAGCATGTCTTTGACTCTCATTGTTCCCACACACCTCTTTCTTGCACAAAAGAGTGGTGTGTTGTTTTGAAACATGGTTTAGGAACTACCCTTTTATGTTTCATTTGCATGTTCTCAACAAATTTCCTAGCACTGTAAGCAAGATGAGCCTGTTCTTGCACATCTCTAGCGAGTAGTTGGCTTTCACAGCACCAGGCAGGTTTGCAGGTAAGAAATGTAATGACAAGACTGCAGGTGGACTCAATTCTATCCAGCAGCCACTGGCTTTGTTTCTAAAATGCTGGCTATGATGCCAATAGCAACTAACCATCTCTGGTTCAGCTATTGCTGAAGGAGGCAATACACAAAGAAAAATCATCTCAGAAATCTTAGTCACTTACTACAAAATGGCTCTTTGTCCGCTGTATCAAAAAACATACTTGTCACTGGATGGCTCTGTTGTGTTAAATAGCTTTTCCACTTATGGGCATAATAACCTATAGATGACAGTTTGAAAATGAAAACAGAAGAAAACAGAAAGAAACAGAGAGTTACTGCACAGGGATATAAGCAACTGAATTGCTGAAAATAACAAAGCAAGTATTTAAGAAATAGTATATTCCTTGCCAGCTGCAAGGTATTACTGTGACACATGCTCCCATACTCTGTAGACTTATACCAGGGCTTAATTTTACTTGTGTAACTAAAGCCAACTGAGTGTCTAAATATGCCTGGTTACTGTTCAGCACTTATTTTAAGATTGATCTTTTTCCACGTCTGATATCCATGGTCAAGAAGGATTTAATTTTGCAGTGCAGAATGAAAATCAGCCCCTTAGCTTTGCAAGTTCATCTCTGGAAGTGTCAGGTTTTTTTAGCATCAACATTTCAGAAATGGCAGCCTGAAGCTGGGCTGTCACATCCAAGCTGGGACACCTCTGTTGGTCAGTTACAAAAAAGCAGAATACCCTTTGTTCACCCCTCTGCCATTCCTTTTAGAGTCAAGAGGGGTTTGTGGTGCTGAAAATTTCTTAGAAAAGATTCTGTTTTAGCAAGAACATGCCCCTATCCCTCAAACTCTGCAACTAACGGACTTTAATTCATTGTTTTTGTGACTTTAGTGTAAAGATCCCAAGTCTTGTTTTGGCTTTTCTAGTTCTGGATCCTTTACATGTGGATTTCTTTTCTAGATCATAACATGATGTGACCGTACAAAGAGCAGGGAAATTTCTCAGGCCTCTTTTGCCTGCATCAGAGGCTTGTACCTCTGCAGAAGTCAAGGAGAGACCACCTCAAAAACCTCGGTGGAAATAACTTACATGCTTTTGCAAAGCACTGTGTTGTGTTAGTCCTTTAGCAAAACATTTGTCACACACCAAGTTACAGTAATGATGGGCAGCTCTGTCAGACACAGGATGTATTTACGTTCTCTGGATCCTTACCTAGGATGGGACATGGCATAGGCCAAAAAGTTTCACAGCTGGTACATTTGCCATTCCTGTAATTTCTGTATGAGTCACACGGGTATGCAGTAATATTGCAGCTCTGTTTCAGAGATGACATGAACAGGAAAACAGACCTCTGGTGGTCACATTTAAAATACTGCAATCCTTAATCATACATAGAGAAGAAATATTTTGTTAGCAATCCTCATGCTTCAGGAAAACAGTATTAATGCACTAGCGAAAAGGACACACCATTGGACAGTCACTGACCAGTCTGAACACAACAGATTGCACTGGGCTGTGGCAGAACAGTGAGTGGGCACTAGCGCCTCCCTTTGAGTGCACTCAGCTGTGCCTATGTCCACTTTACTTTTCTTCTTGTCTTTCTTGGTTTTAAAAACATGTTTGTTTGTATTGTTACTGTAGTTCCAGAGGATCCAGCTATGGATCCTACTCCGTCTCGGGTCTCCTCATCTTCTCTCTGAGCTCAGGCCTGACAGCTGGATATTGCTTTTCTTTTTTGCACATGGCCTTCCATTTTGGTGTTAAAAACTCTTTAGAAAGACATAACTAATAAAACGAGTTGTTGCATGAGCAGCAAAATGAGTGAAGCCTCATTTCCTATGGATTTTTGTTTCAGGCTGGTTTCCTGTGTAGATTCTCTTGGGTCTGATAAGGGTTGAGTTCACATTACTGCCTTTTCTTTTGTGAGGTATCTTCTTCACCCAGTTTTCATAAAACCAGTTCTGCTGCCGGGCTGCAAAGGAAAAGAGCTTTCTTGCATTCAAGACTAGGGCTCTACCTGCCAGACTGCACTATCTGTCACTGCCAAGAAAGGTGCATTGGATTCGGTATAACTGCCTACCCCACATTCATCTTGAACCTGTTTTCTGAACAGTTTATTTCCATTGCTAGTCCTTGGGGTTTTGTGTGTGTTCTAAGTAATTAAAAAAAAAATATCCCACAGGTTTTCTAAACATTGTCACAAAATGAAGGCACAAATCTGCCTGATGACTTTTTGCACGGAAAATTAATCCCATTTGCATTTGTGACAGAGAGCAGAAGATCACCCCTCACTCATACGTCTGCCTGGTGCACATCAGCTAAACTCCTGTTATGTCAGTGTGCCACATCAGTGCTGGGAAGAGATTGCTGTCATGGCTTTCCCAGAATGTGGTTTTCATGTATTTTCTAAGCAGTGATGATGTTTCTCTGGCCTTCTCCTCTTTTCTGATTGGAAACATTTTGTCAGTGTTTGTGCAATTCAATGCAGAATTAATTACCAGAAAATATTGTCAGTGGACAGCCAGGCTGGTCGGTCCCGCCGTTGGGGTAGAAGTCTATGTGGCCTAGTGCGTCTGTGTAACCTAGTCCTGACAAAAGAAAATATGAGGGGTAGGGGGAGGGAATATTAAATCGTAAAATGAAGAAGAAAGAAACATAACTGGAAAAAATAATAGTTATTTAGCTCTAGGATGCCTGTCTGTGCAGGAATATTAATGTCATTCATCTATTTAGGCAGCAGGCCAAACAGTTGTGACCCAGCTGCGTCATTTTAGCAGTGGTATCAAATACCTAAAATAAGTCTGTGCATGTGAGTACAAAATTTGGCTTTTTGTGTCGCTGTGTGTGGGAGAGGAAAAGGGATGTGAAACACTGGGTATTGCTGTGCTGCTGAAGTCCGAGTTCTTGGAGGGACTGGGAGAAGACGAGAGGCAGCAATGAGGTGGGAAAGCCTAGTGCTGGGGGTAGGATGCCAGTGGGAGCAGAGTGGAGGGCTTGCATCACACTGCTGGCCTGGCTGGCAGATGCGAAGACATGCTGTGCACTGGTTGGGAAAGGAGCGAGCTGAGGAAGATTCCAGATTCGCCCTAGAGGAAGGTTTAGCCCATGGGAGGTGGGATGAAGACTGGAAGCATCATGCAGGGAGCCACGGGGTTGGGGATAGCTGATCTGCTGTGCAAGGCATTGAGCTGTGTGACTAGCTTTTGAGATGCTGCGTGCTTGGCGGCAGCCTGACCAGCAGTGCGGCGTTAGTGTGGAACTGCTGTGGCAGGACTGTGTGCTGCGGTAGCAACAGGGCATTCCTGCACCAGGGCCTAAGTCCTTGTACTTCATGGGCCACAAGGCTATAATTGCTGTAGAACAGCAGCATGTTTTGAAATGCAAATAAAACAGCAGCTCCTGAGGGAGTGCTGAGCACAGTGTGAGGAACACAGGACCACAGGGCCCTTCACAGCACCAGTGAAGGAGACTGCTGTCCTCCTAGGCCAAAGAAGCAAGGATCCCCCAGCACTGCTGCCTACCAGAGCCCCCGCTTTCCTGTGCTCCCCCTGAGTTTCTAGGTTTCCTCATAATGGTAAAGAGGAGAAACGTTGCATACCATCGGTGTCCGAATGAATGACATCAACAAACTGTGCGTCTGTAGGATCCAGCCTCTCACTAGGCGGCTTTCCTCTGTACAAGGGGCCTGCTGGGTCAAGGCCTGCAACACAAAACCATGCGCATGGCATCACTTCCGTACTGTGCAGCTCGCTCCGCTCATGGTGAACAGCTATCCTCAAAGCAAAAGGACTGACAGGAAGAAGGGCTTACCTGTGATTCTTCCAAGTGTACCATCAAACATCTGTCCCACAAAGCCAGAGATGTGTGCTCCCAGGCTCACTCCTATCATGTGCAAGGAGTCAAGTGATGCTCCATCAACCTGCGATTTAAAAGTACTCGTGGTCACAGATTTTAGGCACATGAAAGGCATAAAAAATATCAGGAGGAGGAATGTAAATGCATCTCCCTGCTTTTCCCACATTTTCCCTTGGTGTGTTCCACTCTGTGTAAATATTCCCCCTCTGATAGTCCCATAGTACAACTAGCACTCATGTTGAGGGCTCATATCTGAGAGAGCTGCGATGAGAACAGTTCAGGCAATGGTTGTATTTTCCTGGGGCAGTGACTACAAGTGTGGACAGGAACGAGTATTCACAGGCCCCATGAGTTGCCCACAACTCCAGTTGCCCACATGAGGTTCCTGCAAGGCATTAGCAGACACAACAATCCTAATGAGCCAGTGTCATCATTGACTGTGCCTGTGCAACAGTCAATTGCAGGAGGAGCTGCAAACTGTAGCTGATACCCATAAGCTGACTTTTGGACATCCAGAAAGTGGAAATAGAGTTTCTATGTATGGGAAAACATATCTGTAGAGTTTTGTATCCAGAAATGTAGAGACTTAGAGCGTAAACTGAATATTGCAACAAAATACCATCATACCAAGTCCAAGGGTAGAATGTGGCACTGCAGTATAGCTGCACTTCCAAAAATAAATGCATTCCTTTTTAGGAGTTTCTTTTCCCAGACATCCTGCTGTGTTTAAACAGTTCCTTTGTGCCCTTTACATACTGTGCATTAACGACTATATCATAGTGTGAACGTTCAACTTACCAACATTTCATCAATAAGTTTCTTCAGAATCTCAGCAACTTTCTTGCAGTTTCTGGAAGCATTACTGTAGATGAGAGTTGTTGCCCCCTGGTTCCAGTCCACAACGATGACGTTCATGTCTTCTACAGAAAGCAGAAGATGTACCAAGTCAGGGATCCAGACCGGGATAGAGCCTGTGAGTCGGTATCCGTGGATGATGAAGGTAGTTTTCTTGGTCACATCTAGATGCTTGGAGGCTGCTGAATCGAGCTCTTCAGCACAGTTTGGGTTCTGTCTGGTGTAGAGCAGCAGCTTCACTTTCAGGTCTGTCCCTATCAAAGCATTGCTGATGCTGAGAGCTGTGAATGCAGGGCATGTCTTCCCAGGATCTGAAAAGAGCAGTGTGGCAATCCTGAGGTTAGCACCAATGTGTTTGCTTTGACCTTTTCTACCTGCCTGCCCTGCACAGGCCCAGGTACATATGCTATGAGCTGTCCGAGCCGGGGCTTCTCCTTTCCTCTCCATCACGTTCATGACTGGAGATACCCTGAAACTTAGGTTTTGTTGCCATGTTGGAACAAAGACAGCAAGTGTACCTTCTTGGAGCAGCATTCCCTGAAACAGCACAGTCCTGCTTCCACTAGCAGCTGAGAGATGGTATGGACTTTCTCCAAAAATCCCACTAGTGTGAGGAAGGTATTAGAGACTGACAACTAGGGTGGTTGCTGTATTGGTTTGAGAGCACACCCAGATGCTCTGGGCAGGTTCTAGGGTAAAGAGATATCCTTGTGGTTTGTTTGTAACTCCAGTCTGGAGCTGACAAGCTGCAGAGGATCTTGCTGTTGTGAGGGACAGCTCAATGCTTCATTTGTATTTGCAGATGCAGCCTGCTATTTCAGACTGCGAAATGGGACACCCTTTGACTGCATGAGATATGTTACTGATATTGCTTTATACACAGCTGAAGAGTAACTGTATTTTATGTAAGTGCTGCTTTATGGGACGGTCTCTGCCATTTGAAAGCCTGTCTTTGTTCCTTGCTTTTCCAGCAGAACACCAGCTGAGCCTTCAGAGTCCAGTACAATCTCCAACAGGGCACTGGCAGGGAATGGAATAACTGTTTCCAGACAGACACTGCTTATGAAGGCCCTCCCAGGTTTTGCAGCCTCTTCCTGGCTCACAATCCTTTTCCCCAAATCCCCTTAATCTTATTGAAGAACCTTGTGGGAGAGAGTGTCTCTCTCACACATACAGCCTGGGCTGCAGTAATCATTCAGGCTGCAGTTGCTAGAGAAATCTTCCTGATCTTTGTTGCTTAAAGGGCTGTGCAGTAGGTAGAAGGGTTTAGAAAACCTGCAGCTGTAAGCTAATTGTGCTCTAACAAATCTCCAATACGCTGTGCATTTTAATTTCTAAATGATGAAACTCTCACAGTTTCTACAAGCAACTTTCCCTTTTCTCCTCCTATGGAAATCAGGAGCATGAGCGTGATATAAATGCTATGTGCCCAGCACATAAAATAATCTGCTCAGTTGCCATAGTTCTGCTAATTACTTTGTAGAAGCCCCAGAAACTCCAGAAATGAAAGTTAATAGGCTAAAAGGATGTTGCAGTTAAGTCCAACTGGATATTTTAAATTGCTAACATAAATTCAGAAATAAATTTTAACATTTGAAATCCATGGAGTCCTTCCTGTATAAAGCCTATGGTAAAATATGAATAGCAGGACAGGAGTGGTGGAAAATGAGCCCTCAGCCAGGCCCAATGAACATGAGTTGAAATCAGTGGCCTTTGAATTGAGGGTGTTCTGCCTCTGTAATGCTTCAGTCAGGGCTCCCAGGGGCAGTGTGACTCTGGGCTCTGCTTGCAAGAGTAAAGGTGACCTGGGTGGCTGTCTCCTGACCAGCTTGCTCTCACCTCGTTCTTACAGTGCCAAGATGCTCCAGAGAAACAGCAGCAAGAGTTCTCTTATGACACTGCTCATGTGGAGATCTCAAAGTAACTAGCAGAGAAAAGTTATCATTTTTTGCTGACATATACCAGCATACACAGTGATACTCAACGACTGTCCTCTAGGTGCTACTGCAACATAAAAAAATACAATTATTTTTTACTAATAACTAGAAATTGTTACTGTATAGTATTATTATACAATATTGTTAATCATCTTTACTGCCACTGAAGCTGTAGGAATATAGGCAGAAATGCCAGGCAAGAATTACTTCTATATAGTGCAAGATTGCACTGATTGCTTAATTTGTTTCTACATCTCCTCCATTGTGCTGAGACTTGCCCCAAGGAGCAAGCACTATGTTTGTCACCAGAACAACCCAAACCTTCTGGTAAAGAAGACCTTTTAAAGAGCTGATCGGCATTTGCTAATACCTAACACAGGAATTGTTTAAAAAAGCCTTGTTATATCTGCACCAAGTCTGTTAGATTTGTTCTATTTTGATTAACAAAATCAGATCAGTGCTAATAGTGGGGGAAAACGTGCCAGCTTCACTTCTGGCAAGCTGGTGCATATCCCAGACTCATCCACCATGTGTTACAAAAGCTGACACATGAGGACAGCCAGTTATCCTGGCTTTGCTCTTCATTCTGATAAGCACAGTGAATCCTACCCAAATGGCTGGAAGTGTCTTTGAAACTGCAACAAGATTTCTCTGATGGGGCAAGAGGCTTACTGAGATTAAGTCTGCAAGCAAATAAGCGAGGTGGAAACTCACAGCCTGGCACTATACTTAACCCGTATCCAGCAGACCACTTTCCTCCGGGAAAGATGAATAAATGTGGCAATTAACCCAGTGTCCCATTAACTTGCTCCCAGCTCTGTCTTGGCCATTAGCTTGCTGAACAGCCTCAGGCAATTCAGTTTTCTCCCTCTGCTCAATTTTCTGATATGTAAAATAGGACGGCAAACAGCAGTTTCCTGGGCAAGGTGCTCTGACATCTCAGCACCTGTAGCAGGGGGCATACCAATCTGTTAAACTGATGTTCCTATGTGGGAGCTGGACATCTTTTGTCTCGAGCTTGAGATCAGCCTCTGAGGCGCTATTGCAGCAGGAGGGGCTGCAATATATATATATATAATGAAGTTATATACTCCCAGGTGGGAGTGTTGCGGTCATGAGAATGGTCCCAGGCAGACTCTGTGGTATTTACTGCAGTCAGTGCTACTTAAGGCCTGCATTCCTCTGGTCTCTCTCACTCCTTTCTTGGAGACAGTGTTTGTAGGCTTTTTCTTCCTTCTGTCCTGGATGTTCATTCTATAGACAGGCAGGGTTTGCAATAGTGGCATTTTGGGGCTGTGGTCTTGAGGCTGTCTGCATGAATAGAATAGCAGCTGAGTTTTTTAACTCCACCAGTGTGTCCTTTTGCAAAGTGAAGTTCCAACAGATTTTCACTTCAATGGGTCAGTGGTCACTTGGTCAGATTTGTAGTTGTCCTAGCTGTGGTCCTTGGGAGACCGTATTGCCACACAGAGCCTGTGAAGGGGGCTGCTCACCGAGTCAACACCTTGCTTGGACTTCAGATAAACGTGTTGCTGCTTCTGCATCTGTCTGCAGTTTCACCGACACTCAAAACCCTGTCACCTTGCCTGAGCTTTTTATGGTGTGTTTCAACAGACTGGTCTTATGCATCAATAATGAAGTCTTCAGCTTTAAGCACTCTTCACTTCTGCACAGCAAATCTCAGTAGCATTATTGAAGAATTCCATCACTTTTCCATAGAGAGAGTGTGCCCTCTACCTCTTAAAATGGTTTTCAGTATCTCACTGGGTTTCCTTGGTGCCTTCTCACACAATTCTCTTTTTCCACTTATTATTACTACATTACCTACACATATTTAACAAACTAAGCAAAACATGACCCCAAGATATTACTCAGAGAACCTGATGAAATACAAGTTAGTATTTATAAGAATACTTTTTTTTTTCTTTTTGTTTGTTTTCCCTACAAAGCAGAGAGCTATAACTTGAGTTGCTCCCATGTGAATGCTAACACAAGGCAGTACATTTGTTTATTGTTACACAGGTTGATTCTTGATAGGGCTGTGAGGATATCAAATGAAATTTATTGTTCATAAATGGCAATTCGTCCTTCGCGTCTGTCATATAAGACACTGCTGAAAAGAAATCATTCTTCTCTGAAGATTTCAAATGACATTTTCAGTGTCGATGGATAGTACTTATATAAAAGAGAAATGTTTGCAAAGTGAGAAAAAGATAATAAAAATGACTTCTGGTTTTACATTTGGAACTCTTAGAGCTGACTACATTCATATAACCAGTATAATTTGCTTTGCAAAAATAAATAATGCTAGTGAAAAACCCTAGGCAGTAACTATAATGCAGAGGGTAGATACATTAATGTTTCTGCAAAACACAAAGCATGTTATATTTGACAAAAACATTCAAAACACACGGTTGATTTCTTACCTGTTTTCACCCCATACAAAAGGTAGATGAACACGACACACAGCCCCAGCATATGGACTTCCACATGGAACTTCTACAGGTAAAAGTTTTTAAGGATCCCACAAGTTCTTTGGCATGTGTCTGCTGTCTCTGACAACAGTTTGCTCTCTTTTTTCTGCCAGTAGCCGTAGGTGTGGTGAAAGGAGGAAGTTACCAGCCAAGAAATTAAGACCAGTCTTTAGTTATACAACTAAAGCTTCTTCTTAAAAAGGTGGGGCACCTTCTATTCTACGAGGTTTTCTTATTTTAAATATAGTTTGCCCTGGGGAATGACTAATCAAAGACACAAATGGTTTGGTATCGCGCTATAAGCAGCAATTTGACTACACATGTTGAAACTAAGGAAATTATTGCGTGTCTATTTGTCTTTTGCAAAGAATGTCAAAAGGCAGCAAAGAATGTAGGTGTCACTGCAAGTCTGATAAGCGTCTGGGCAGGGCCAGAACTTGGTTTCACAGGGCCCTACGTTGGTAGCATTCATGATGATCCCTACTCTCCCATGTCCCTCTGGCTTTCCTGAGCACTGTGGCCCAGCATCCCTTCTAACTATCCTGTCATCTCGGGCAGGAGGCAGATGCACAGCACGATGTCATGACTAAGGGAAGGTATCAGTTTGAGTCAATCTATCTGGGTCCCCATTGGGCTGCCAAGCAACCACTGTCTAGGATGACACTTACACATCTGGCATCCCCACCACATTTTCTTGCAGACCAGCTGGAACCTCATGAATCCAGCTCTAATTCAAGTAAGAAAGGCTTTTTTTTTCCTTGCTGGACAGGAGGAAGAAGATGGCAGATGCAAAGACAACTGTCAGGGGCAGGAAAGGAAGTCTGAAATTGGAGCTGGAAGATCTAGTGGCAAAATTGGAAAGATGAGGGTGGTGGGGAGTTTGTAAAGGGGTGAGAGGGGGGAGGGGAAGAGAGAACAGGGATGGCTGCTGGATAGAAGCTGTGTGGTAGCTTTGCCTATGTTTTCTTTGCAAATTCTCCTAACGTAGGCCAGGGAAAGGGAACATGGGGAGGATCAGAAACACCTCATTAAGCACAGGCTCTGTTTTTTTCCCCCTGGTCATGATCTATTGGAACTATTACAGTTCCCAGCTGCATAGCTGTTTCTTTGGTCCATGCTGTACATACTAAGCTTTTTGACTTTGCTAATTCTTGGGTTAATCCTTAACTCTGCCTGCTGGCTGTCTGCAGCTCCTTCTTGTTCAGACAAGTGCGTGCTGCTTGTCTAGTGCAGGCACGGCTTACACCTCAGACAGAGGAGTGCACCCAGCAACACACGTGATTTTTTCACAAGCACCTTGAGCCTTTCCATCCTCATGCAGCTCAGCAATCACAGTCTCACAGGACATGTGCTGTGCTGTGATTCCATTTGGTAATCACACAAGCAAAAGTTGTTTTTTGTTATTCTGAAGAGGATAAACATTCAGAAAAGACACCAAAAAACTTCTGTGGAGTATGGAAGCTGCAAGCTCCAGGAAAGTGCTTTTTCTGATGGACTGGCAAAAGAAAATAATTTGAAACATTGTTTTCCTTCCAGTTCCTTTCTCACCTCTACCAGTAATCCTAAACTCTGTCAAAATATTTTCTCCTTAGCAAGTTCTGCCAATGGTGCGAAGGAATTGGTCCAACAGTGAAACATGCAAGATGAACAGAAGGCTTTTACCTATTGCAAAAGACATTTGAGAATCAGAGATAAAATGAGATAAAGAAGTCAGGAGGGCCTTGCCTTTCTTCTCAGCACAGAGAGGTAACAATTTATTGCCTGAAGTTAAGCCCCACTTGTTTCTTTTCCCCATCACTTTCCTCAGATTTACGTTTCTCATCTGAGACAGCTCATCCAAGTGGCTATCAGTGCAACAGGTGGTACACCAGGACTGCAGGCTCTTCCTTGTAACTCTCAATCATCCCTCAAAAGACAATGATTTTGAGTAACCACCATTTTAGCATAAATTAGACTATTTACAGTACGTGTATTGGCAAACATACCCAGGATGTCAGCACTGCAAGTGCTGTCCACTGCCACCGTCAAATCCTGAGATGAGGAGTTCAAATAACCACCTGTGTTTACAGATCACTTGAATCCTATTGACCAATCTTTCACGCCTGCCTGACACAACCTTCCTCAGCCACACACTAGTTAAAAGATGGTAACAACTGACTTACGGTTATTTGTTTTTTGTACACTGAACTCTGACCACAGACTACACAGGAATACTTCTTGGGACATAAGCCTCCAGAGTCAGAAATGATCTCATCGTGAGCTTTGAAATCAATAACAACTTGAGACAGTAAAAACTATTTCTTTTATCACATATAGAAAACATTTAAGATCAGAATTGGCACCAACTTAAGAACAATTTAACAGAAGATATGAAATAATTTTACATAAGAGAAACATTCTGATATTAGCTCTGAGGTATGAGATAGCCATTGTTATTTCACACTCACTGTAGAAGCATTTTAAACTTGTGTTTCGTCACTGTGAATAGAACCATTGTTTGAATTCGAGCCTTTTTCAGAAACGTTGTTTCCTCCTTAGAGAAGCTTATGACAGCGATGGTCAGCTGAAAAATATTTTTTATATTGCATTCATGCATCCACTGCACGCGATCTCACTGATTCACTAGTTTCCCGTGGGTGGAACATTTTCATGGAGATACTGGAGAGCCAAATCTGTCCACTTCATTTCTTGCTCTTTCACAGACTCGGTTGTGCCACCATTGTCTTGCTCTGGTTCAGGAAGCTCATTCTGAGAACAAAAAAGACGTACAATGCATCCCACACATAATACGCTTCCTGAAAGGAGTGGGTTACTAAGACTTCATATGGATAAATAGAAAAATTCACAGACGAGACCAGGGGGTGTATCTGAACAATACATATCATATATACTGATCCAGTTAAAAATATTACTAAGTCCAGTTATGAACAATATTCTTTTCATGTGAATATGGTGTTTAATCTGAAAGGTAAATTGGTTTTCCAGGACCCTGGGGCCTTGCTATACACTCAGACTGCACATGCAGTGAAGAAGGAGAATATATAGCAAATGCAAAATAAGTAAATAATAGTATGATGCAATTATTCCATTGCTTGTTTGCAATGTGTTTCTTTTGCTGTTGCCAAGAATACAGATACTACATTTATTATAGCTGTTATTAAGACAACTGTAACATGTTACTTTCCTATGGCAGGTGAGAAATCCTTCCTCTTTCTACATGCTGAACACAGGTGTGGTTGTGTTATATCAACAGTAGAAGTCAGAAACCCCTACCAGGTGCAACACAGAGCTGCTCACAACACAGTAAGGAGGAAGTATAGTTTAACTGAGATTTCGTTTTCCTTCCTTACATTATTTGTTCTCTGTGTTGCTGTAGTGGTGCAGTCACACAGAGCACATGTTATTCTGCCAGATACCATTTGGGCAAGAATTCTGAGTTCTAGATCTCTGGAAATCCCAGCATGAGCAAAATAAAATTTTTCAGTTTTGAAAACAGCATATGATTCGAGCCCATTTGAGTTCATAGGAATCTCTCGAGTGAGCACTGCATCAGATGCTCAGGACAGGCTCAAATACCACTTTACAGCCATTCTGTTCACTCCTTTACAATGCCGCTGAGTAAGTCTCCTGTGAATTTGTGCTGGTTTTCCTATGTGATCAGAGCCAATCCCATCCCCGGGGATCTTTATATCCACAGCCAGGCCTTTCTTTCTATTGTTAGTTGATGAGGCTTCCTGCTCTGAGGCTGCCATCTGTATGTGACTGTAAGTAGCTCAAGAGATGGCTGTAAGGAAAGAAACAGTAATGTTTGGACACAGGGTAAAGGCAAATGTCAGCAAGAAACTAGTTTATCATATTCAGCCTGCCTAATAAAGGTTATCCCAAGAAAAAGTGGGTTTGGGCTCTTGTATCTGAGAATCACAGCTCTGCAAGATCATTCCCTCAAGCCCAAATCTTGGCAGGAAAACTTGTGTGCTGTGTATATGGATTTTGGAGGTGTGTAGCTACTCCTTGCCCTCTCTGAAAAGACAGTGGTGTGAAGGCTAAAGCTTGAGCCATGTCACTGGCGATTTGGAAATGTCTCTGTGCTAAAAGAAACCAGAAGCCTATCAATCCCCACGATCTTAGCATGACTGCTTTCTCAGTGCCAGCCAGAGTAAAGCTTGTGTACCAGAGAGAACAAGGAAAGGGAAAATCCTCAGATACGTCTCACTTCCCTGGTAGTTCCCAAATGGCTAAGGAAGACATCAGTGGGGGACATCTGAAGCTCCAACTTGGGGATCTGTGGGATCAGAGGTAGCTTTTCCCCAGCTGCATCTCTCTGGCCTCGTAGCTATACAACAAGCTGTACGCTGCTGACTAACTGCCATGTGTTGGATGCAGCGCTACAAGCAAGAGTCCCACTGCAGATGCCAGTTTGTTCACTACTATCCTTGAACTGGCAACAGCAACAGTTTATTTGGAAAAGACTGATTAGGAAGACATTTGAAAAATTTTCAGCTTCTTTTAATGGCATTTCAGAAAGTAGAAATAAAGTTTAACCAAGACTGCAACTGTCAGCATGAGACTGATCCTCTCTGTTCTACAAACCAACTGGGAAACCGCTTCAAACACTAGTAACATGAAGGGGAAGCATAGAGAAAGGATGATTCTACTTCTCCCTGATGCCAAACCCAGAACTGTGCGATGGGAAGGGCACTCCAGTTCCGAGGAGATACGGCAACTGGTCAGGGGAAGGGGGAGACAAACAGCCAAGTCCTCATCTGCACACAGGAATGACAGGCATATAGGACAGAAAAACAGTGAGTCAGATCCATTCAGGGAACATTTTGTACAAATTAGCTGCACCACAAGCAATACTCTCTGTGCCGTTTCTTGGAAGGGGCTGTGATAAACACACCGGTCTTAACTTAGATTGATAAGTAGCAATTCACCTACCAGAGGGATAGCCACATCCTCGTATGGCAATTTATCTTCCCTCCACGCATCATCGATCAAATCCAGGATTCTGCCATCTCTTTGCACTTCGCTGTCCATCGTTGTAGCAGGCAAGTACAGCTAAATCTGTGACACAAAGCAGATACTGTTTCTAACATCCACATCCCCAACCACGTAGCTGGAGTTTGGACTACGGGCTTGCTCCAGTTTTGATCCAATTCCTATTAAGCTTAAACTTTTATGGAAAACCTTGATTTTCCTAATCCGCTCAGAAAAGGGTTATAACCACAGGAGAACTACTTAATCTGAAAAGAACACTATCAAACTGAATTGCAGATTGATGAATATATAAAACTAGCCTGTTATTATTAATTATAGAGATTTACATGTGTGTATAGCTACTGACCTTTAGAAGTCTCTTTTGAGTGAGCTTGAGGACCTAGAGCTCCCCCGTGCCCTCTAACTCTGTGCAGAACCATTGCTTATCGTTTGCTGCTTACTCGCTTTCAGTCCCTGATCAGTGCCGTAACTCACCCACACCTTCACGAGTCTGGGAAAGAGTCAGAACAAAGGATTTAATGGCACAGAAAATGCTGCCAAGACCTGGAGTCCAGGAAACTGGTGAAACAGGAGAAAAATAAGACCTGTCTTCCACCCTCAGCTACTACAACCGTTCCAGGGGTTTCTTGTGATTATTTGATTAGCACTCTGCCCTCCTTGAAACGTCACCGCAGAACTCACCCGCGTGACTCCTGCAGGACAGCAGCCAGCAGCAGGCAGCTCGATCGTGCCAGGGTTGGAAGACTACCGATATTTATTGAAAACCAAACCAGGCTTGGGACTCCCGGAGGGTGCAGGAGCCACCTGGCCATGCCTGGCTCCAGAGCTACACGTTGAACAGGCCTTGCCTTTACACCCAGAGCTGTGGCGCGCTCCAGCCGCCCCGGAGGCGGCCCTGCGGTGGGTGGGGACAGCCGGGCAGGGCGGACACCGACTCGGCGCTGAGGACAGGCCTAAGCGCATCCCAGCCCCGGTAACCGGAGCGATGCGGCCCCCTGCCCCTCCCGGCCAATGCAGCCCCGTGGCCCTACCGTGCCTCCCCCC
>NW_008795924.1:746148-781238 GCF_000699145.1 Aptenodytes forsteri
GCCCCACAGTCAGCGACCGGGGCGGCGCGGGGAGCCCGGAGCGCAGGTCGGCCCCGGGGTGTCGGGGGCTTCTCCCCGGGGAGCGGGGCTGGAAGGGCCCCGGGCAGCGCCTCGGCCTGCAGGCCGAAACGCTCCCCTTCGGGGTGTGTGTGTAAACATCGTAAGTGGTTGTTCAGTGCCGAGGCTCCCGTTGGGGAGGAATTAAAACACGGTAGGATGAGGGTGCGTCTTCCGGAGGCTATTCTGGAGAGGCCGGGTGGCGCGGCGGGCGCCCCCGCCGAGGGGACGCCGTTCCAGGTCACTTCTTGCCCCCGCGAAGCACCAGCTGGGTCGGGGTGGTTCCCACCGGGCTCCTGCCTGGCCTTGGAACAGCCGGAGATGGCATTTCCAGCGGCTGGCAGGTTGAGCTCGGGTTTAGTGGAACTTTTGGGAAGTTCTTGCTGCAACGTGGGTCGTGCTTTTGTGTTCATTGTACGCTTACTTCCAGCAACACTTTAAAATTGCATCCTACTTTGCTTTTTAAATGCAAAACAATCCCAATCTTTTCTCATGGGCAGTATTCTTAAGTCCTCATGCGTATTGTCAAATTTTCTCCACTTGACTGCTGCGATTCTTTCTTGAGTTGGGATGCTAACCCTTGTTGACTTTTAAATGTTTTATCTCTTTTTTTTGCAAATACTTCCTTTTTCTTCAATTTCAGAAGTGACAGGCCAGCTCTTGTTGCTTCAACTGTGGTTAATGGCAGAGGTTGTTTCCTCTGCTGGTATCTGTGTGGGTCTTTACTCAGTTGCCTGTAACTTGCACATCGCGACTTGCAAGCTTGAGAGGTCAAAATATAATACTAAGTCAACAAACCTGATGTAGCATAAAACTGGCTAGACGTGTCTGATTTTTAGGCTCTTCCCCCAAGCCCTGGGTAAGCTGACAAGTATGCAAAGCTGGCAGATTCAGGCATCTTGCCTTGGGGACCCTGCTTAAAGCCTAACAGAAGCAAGAGTAGATGCTGTCTGGCTCCTCGTGGCACTAGAGCTTTCAGTGTTGAACTGATCCCATCCTCTCACGGAAGGAGCTGCTGATAAAGGACTTGGATTCCTCTCCGGATTTTCTTTTTGAATTTTAGCAGACGTTCTCTGTGGCGGACAATGAAATCTCTCTGCTACCCACTGAAAATCAACGCTGTGTAGGTGTGATTAGAATGAAACAGAAGAGTTGCTACTGGCTGATGTCCGCTGTTGCCACCTGGAGAACTCTCCTGGAGTGCTGTCAGCAGCTCTAGGGAACTGCTCATCTGCCCTCCTCAGTAGCTCTGCCATCAGCAGTACAACAAAGATGTTTTGCATACTGATTGAATTTTGTTAAGCACAGACAGGACCAAAGAGAGACAAAACACTATCAGAATAGGGATAGGAATTTTTTTTTTTCCTCAGTGAAATACGTATTTTCTGTATGTGTGTGTTTTAAAATACAGCTGAACTCCCAGGGAGGCCTTTGGGCTGGCCTGTTTGGAGTCCCTGCATGTTGCTGATCCTCTGCAGTTTGGTGCACCCAGGAGATGGGAGATTTGCCAGTCCCAGTGTGCTGAGTTCGTCCGTTTGCCGAACGGGCAGATTCTCTTTCACTGCTGCTGTTTGAGTTATTCCATTTATTAGATCACATGATTGTATCACTGCAATTTGATAGTGCTGAATGGTTGCATTGGGTCTCTTTTTTTGGTAGAAAAATCTGTTTTCATTTATTTGGCAGATATTTGTCTTGTAAGTTCATGAAGGTGACCATTGTTTTCCTTACCTGTAATTATGTGCTAATTGTAATTTTTTTAACTTCTTTCCTCTGTGGACTTCTGCTTGTTCTGCAGTTGGATGGAGAAGTAGCCTTGTTCGTACATTGCCATGAGTGACTGCTGCTTTTCTGTACTTTCCTAGCTGCTAAAGCTACCAGGATTTGGTGATGGAGGCTTTGCTGGAAGGAATGCAAAGAAATGGGCAGGGGAGGTATGTATGCAACAGTATACACGAGTCATTCAAAATCATTTAAGTATTAACCTTCGCTCTTCAGAATCAAATCCTCTGGTATCAGACAAAGCTTCCGTTGCTTAAATAAGGGCTTTGGAGTTTGTTCACTAGCGCATGCTGGTGGACAAATACAGTGTGCAGTGTCCTTCAGCTGGTGCGGAAGCAAAGTCACTGGGTGAGCTGGCTTTGCAATAATCCCTTAATTGTTAGAAATTTAGTTTTACATCTTCCTGAAAACCTTACCTCTTTTTTTTGTTGTAGTTCTAAACTCTTCTTACCATCTTAACATCAGGAGCAGTAGTAATTAAAGGTGTGAATAAATATTTTTTTTTGTAACATCCTTGCAAGGTTAATGAGATGTGACTTTGTTATCTGTTTTTATTGAAAACATCTGATTATTTCCTGCTTGTGTTGAAACTGCAGAGTCCCATTCATCTCTGAAGAATCTTTAATGTTATGTCTTAGGTGAAAGTATCTAGACTTTTGGATCCCCGAGAGAGACTGTAGTGCAAATAATGGAAAAAAATGTTTTATGTGTTAAACAAGTGTGAAGCAAAAGTTACTGATGCCATTTTCATAGTCATCTTTGAGAATGTGACTCAAGTTTACTGATACCGTATCTTCTACAGAGAACTGGTTGCAGAAATCAAGTTTAGACGTTGCTTTATATTAGCAGATGCTGTGAAGGAAATGTTCTTGCTTTGCATAATAGCTGCTAATTTTTGGCTACCTCGCAGGACAGGGTGAACTTCAAATTTAACTGATCTTGGCTCCTTTAAGAAGTGCATCTTTCCCTATAGAAAAACTGCCAAGTTGTGAAGTGTGCATATGCTCTGGAGGAACAGCGAAATTTCAATCCCTTAACCTATTGATTTCCATTTCTTTTCAGTGCTTCCTGTTTGACAGGCAAATTAAAGGGGTAAAGATCATCATGGAGTTCACCGTCCTCTAGGGCTGTATCTTGCAAGACTTAATATTGTCCCTGGCTTAGCAGCTTGTGAAGTTTTAGAGGAGTTAGTTGAATTGACTTCAATAATTACTGCACCAAATTAGAAATTGCAGCGTCGCTAGGGAGCATGCTCTCCCCAATGGATTGCGAATGTTTTATTCTTCATTATCATGTTGTCATCCAACCCCCTCTACTTAGGGGTTTGTCTGCATTTGTGATAAACTTCTGTTTTCAGGAGCTGATAGCTTGGCTGTAAGATTTCTCTGGTGACTGAAACTTGGTATAAAATGCCTCTGCCTGGAGAGCAATTAAGGCATAGGATAATATAAGGATAAAACATGCTCCGGTTTACTTAGATAATGCATAGTACTGAGACAAAAGATAAGTGTTTATAAGTTCTTGTAATGGTTCTCTGTATAGAAGACAACCCCCCTACATTTAAAGTGTGTAGGTCATTTGTTTTCACTGGGATTTCACAAGTATTCTTCGCTGGTCATTGCCAAATTTAGATCTCTGCCCAGTGATACGAACATACCACTTGTGAGATGTTTCATTAGAGAATGGGATGAATGCGTAAGTATTAAACACATTTCTCTGCAAGCTAATTTGCATAGCGTTCAAAGCACTGCATGTGCAGAGTTGGTCCTTTGGTGCAAGTCAGTTTGTTCTGCTGACTTTGTTGGTATGGGACACTAGACCTGTGTTGGGTGGTGCCTGCTTTGTAACTTCAAGCTCTTTCCCTTCCAGCAGTGGGTTCTTGACTTCCTGTGAGGCTGAGCTGCAGGAGCTGATGAAGCAGATCGACATTATGGTGGCTCACAAGAAATCTGAATGGGAAGGACAGACACAGGCTTTGGAAGCTTGCCTGAGTGTTCGAGAGCAGGAACTTTCCTCTGCCAGGGCTGCTCTGCAGGAAAAATATAAGGAGGTACTGCTTCAGGTTCATAGTTTCCTTATCAGTGTTGACCTGTGTGTTTTACATGTTACAAATACAATATAAAGCCTGAACCTACATTTCAGAGTTTGACTTTGCATGGACGTGTGTTTTGGGTATTGTTTCATCAGTTTTGATTTTTTTTTTTTTAATGTTTAAATGCTAAGCCGAAGCAAGGGGTTAACTTTAGCAAATAGCTGTGCTAAGCAAAACAGGAGCCTGTCTCATAATTGGAAATCAGGAATAGAATTTACAAAGGAGCCTGTTGGAACAAGATGTCTGATTCATAATTCAATCAAAGTCAAGTGATCAACTCCCTAAGGGTTGGTGGAAGTCCACAGACTGAATTGTCAGAGTTTCTAGAGAGAACCCAGAGATGCTGAATCTGGATACAACAGTAATTGACAGCCCAGCAATGCGCAGTCATTGGTAGAACGAACATTTAGTGGTGTAAGCTACACCAAGATATTGCTGGGAGATTCTCCAAGGACTATTTTATGCAGCTCAGGTTTTGTAGGCTTTAATTAAAGGCTTGGGGGAAGTGCACCAAATTTCTGTATCAGTGGAGAAGTATCAGTAAGTGAAGTTTTTGCATAGGGTGTGGACCATAAACTTTCTCTTGTGCAAATGAGTTGATGTATGTTTTCTTGGATCAGAGGAAACCGGCAGGAGTCTGGGTGGCTATATCTTAAGATCTAGCCACATTCACTTTTTGTGAAAGTGTTTAAAATTTGTCCTTATATTTATAGCTGCTGTGTCCTATCTTTTGGCAGACTCTTTGCTACAAACTGTGTTTTGGCAGCTTTCTAAGGAAGTTGCTTTGACTTCTTGGGTCGAAAGCCAGCTGATAACTGCACAAGCAGTTGGGTTTTTTGGGTGCCTGTACAACTATACTATAGCTATTCTTACATCCTCAGAATTACCCAAGTATTGCTGTAGATTTTAGTAATTTGGTGTGGAATCTAGTAAAATAAAGGGAAATGTGACAGGCTGTAGCAACAGTGGGTTAAGAACTCTGTAGTTTCTTGTTAATGCGGTCAGGTGCTTCTACTGGGCTGGATGGCAAGTTTTGGAATTAATGTCTTTGTTACAGGGTTATTAAATCTGGAGTCATGCCACAGGATTTTCATTTGCAAGAACTGTCATTTTTATCCTATAGGTTAGCATTGTTATTATCAATTGTGTTTTCTCAAGACACTTTTGAAATTACCACCAAAAGCAAACATTGATTTCAAAACTGAACTGTAAACTATGGTTAGAGTCACTACTGGAGTATATTCATGCTTTTGGTTTACTCATATGAATTTTCTGTTATGATTTCTTTTAATTTGTTGGCTTGCTGTCCTTTGGACCTACAGTTAGAAAGGTGGCCACTTTGGATTGCGGATGTGAAAAAGATGGGGTGGGAGTAGGGGGGGGAACTAAAAAATGAGTCACAGGAGTATTTGAATCAATGTAAGGGAAGTCTTCCCCATGAGTTTCAAAGCCCCATTTCTTTCTGTGTCCCCCTCATGTCCATGTATTATTTGGAATCTCTGCTTCACCCGAGTGTAGTAAGATAATGACATGGTCATCTTTTCTCTTGGTAGATAGGTTGAAATCATAATGCATGTTTATGAAGAATTTGATGAAAATGCCAGATAAAAATAGCCTTTTGACACAAGCCCAAACTGTTGGTTTCATCCCAAACATGAAAGCCAGAAACTGGCTCAAAACAAGAGACCAGAATAGAAACAATTCTGGCCCCAGCCTACCAAAGATTTAGGCATAGACTTAATCTGATTCATAGTGAGTAACTCCATTGAAATGTGCAGTTGTTAGCAGAATTAGGATCTTTTTAATAGTCATTTATCACTCCTACTATAATGTATATTTATAAAATGAAAGCTAATTCCAGTACCTACTGACTATAAAGTCCACTTCTGTTGTTTTATTTATTTGCTTTTTAACTCTTCATTCAGGTTGGCATGTTGCGTCACCAGGTAGAAGGCATGGAAAAAGCTAAACAGGACATGGTTAGAGAATATGAACAACAGCTGAAGAAATTTCAAGAGGAGGTGAGTTGCAAAAAGAGAAGATTGGTTTTTAGTTCCCAGTTGATGTATGATCTGATAGGTGAAATATTTTGTGTCATTGCTTTTGTTTTAAAACCATGGCATTTAAACTTCCCATTCTTTTATTGTTTATGCTCTTACAAAAAAGAGCATTAAGTGTAGACAAAGTAATATTTTTATGCTTCATTAGGCCTGTTTTTTGCAATTCGGAGGAACTTGGTGACAAACAGAAAACTGTTGGAGTAGAAATGTGTAGTAAATGTATTGGTGCAGTTTTCATGTGTTAGACATCTGCATAAGTTTACGGCAAAAATGTCCTGTGTTTGCCTATCCTAGTCACCGTAGTGCTTGTTCTGAAGTTGCCGTGGTTACAGGAAGCAGCAGTTTGCTCTTTCAGCATTTCCTGAAATTAAAAAGGTGGTGGTGTAACTGGCCTTGATCATATGAGGTGAAGAGATGAGAATGGTATGTAGTCTCATTTTCTTTTTGCCTCCATTGACTCTGAATTTGTTCGTAAGGATTTTGTTCTCTCAAGGCATATTAGTCTTAATACACTTAATAAAAACAAAGTATACTTAGAAAATATTTTTTGAAAATAATTTCGGAGCTTTCATCTCAAAAAGCTTCTTATTCACCTCAAGGTGGTACATGTGGAATGTCCTGCAGGTCGTATAACAGCATTCCATGTTTATGCCTTAACTCTTTGCCTGTCTCCACTTGCTTGTCAGTAGCAGTGAGTTAAATGGCATGAACAGCTAGTAGAGTATTGACCTGTTTTCTCTGGAGGGTTGGGCCTAGTTCATGCTCACTGTAAGCCATAAGTTAAATTAATTTGGTAGTCTCTGCTTTGAGGACAGAAGGCATCTGTCCTCATTTAAAACACCTTACTATTCAGTATGACTAACAGTCTTCATTCACTAGATGTTCCCACTGGAATTGTGGATAAGCTGCAAAGCAAAGCTGAGGTGCATTGGCAGATCTGCGTAAATTGCTAAGGCTAAAATACAGTGTGTGTGTTGTGGCCAAAATTGCAATGTGTTGGTATTTTACCCACACAGTATTAACGTAGATGACATTAAGCTCCAATATTCCTCAGTCTTCTGTTCTTAGTACTGTTTGGGGAAATTTTTTCTGTCTTGGTTTACCACCATTACCAGTAAAATTACAGGTACAGCGTCTAACTCACTGAGACTGTTGAAAGAATAAACCTGTAATCTCTTGATGTGTTTGGCAAAAGATGTTCGTACATTAACTGTAAGCCTGTACGTCTGTCCATTCCCACTGAACGTGCCTAAGTACGCTGCTGACTCAGGGCTCTGGAGAACCTTTTGTGACCAGTGCATGAGGTCTTGATTCAGATGTTTTTTCTTCTCATGATCCTTCTGTTCATCCATGGGCTTAGCTTTCTCCATCAGTGAAATGCGAATGATGACTTCTGAGATTCATGTGGCTATTTGGAAACTCTTTATTTAATAGTTGAGTTGGGGGAAGCTCATCAGATGGAAAATTCTGTGCAAGTTGCAAGTGATTATTTGCACAGAGGGTCATCTAAATGTCAAGAGTCTTTTCCTCATTCCTGCTTCTGATACGACTTTAGCATTCTAGCAGTAGGCGTAGGAGTGATATTTTCCGTTGGCATTCTCCACTCATTGTGAAATACATGGTGTATCTAAGCAGAAAATGACAGATGAAATAGTGTTGATATTATGTATAATGGCAATTCTCAAATCTTCCTTCTCCTGCTAAGCGGAAGAGTTCCAGTTCCCACCTGAGCTTTACAAGTATATTTTAATGACATAAGAAATTGTACCTCTTTGTAGAACTACCCCCCACTCCATGTGTGGTGTGCTGTGCCCCTCTGTGTGAGGAGATCAACCACAGGTACTGCCTGCTATTACTGTGGCTGGGAGCCACCTGCAGAGAGAGGGGTACCATGCTCTTGCTGCATTAACAGCTACATGTAACCCTCCATCTTATCAATATTTTAGTCATGTTTTAACAGTGGTAAGATAGAGGTCTAGAGCTGCTGATGTCACAACTTCAGTGGCATCTTGCTACTCTTATACAACTTGGCATATTTTGCAATCCTGTTGGTACAATAGGCTCATTATACAAATAGAAGTCTTCACTTGCAAGCTGTGTGGCCTTGATTAGGGAATTGTTTGTGTGAAGACATTTTGTGTGTCTTCTTTCAAAGTGCTGTTTAATTCTTGCCTTGGGGCCTTGAACAAAGTTGTCTCTTTCACTGTATTCCTTGCAGTTGTCCAGGCTGAGGAGGAGCTATGAGAAGCTGCAGAAGAAACAACTAAGAGAAGCTAGAGGAGAAGCTAACAAGAGACAAGGGGAGGACCAGTTTGAAATGAGCCGACTGACCAGGAAGCTGGAGGTATGTAGTGAAAAAGCAAGTGCTAACCAGAATTTGTATGTATTAACTGACTTTCTGGGCTTCACTGGTGACTGAATAGTCAATTAGGAAGTGGACCATGAATCATGCTTAAAAAGTACTCTCTATCTACTCTCCAGGTGTAGCTCTTCTCAACTGCTTGTGTAATAATGGCAGTTTCCTGCACTGGGGCCTCTGAGTACACAGGATAAACTATGCCGCTGTTCTTAGACTAAATAAAAGAAAGAAGATGCTGGAAGAGTAATTAATTATGTGAATGGAATGAATTCCAGTGTGGTGAGGTTGTCATCTCACTTCTTTGAGGAGGAGGGAGCTCCATGTCAAACTACTTCTCAACCCTGTCTTATCTTTTAATCTCTGCTATGCTGAGCTCAACCACACTGAGTTTTCTTCTACTGTACCCTGAAGATGTGGCTAACAAACACATCTGACTGATGTAGTGTCCAATTCCTGGAGCAGAGATTAGCATTAAAATTCTGTAGTTCATACTTGTCATCTTAGTGATTTCAATAGCAGCATGTTTTGGAAGCTAAAGCCAGTCTGAATTGTTAAGCCTCTGACAGCAAATCCATGAAACTAGCCATGAATCTGTTAGCACTTAACATTTGTAAACAGCAATAATTGACACTGACGTTTTAACTCGGGAGGGAAAGAAATACAGCAAGCACAGTATGTGAGGGGTTTTATACTGCTGAGTTGGTGCATCAAATGGCTGGCTAATGGTTTCCCTGCTGTGGGGAAAGGTGCATGAGGATATGGTGGAAAGAGAAAGCAAACATGGATATGAACTAGAAGGGGGTCTTCTTGTCAACTGCATGGATGTACTGCTCCTAGCCACCCCTGCTGTGCTTGCAGGAGTTTCGTCAAAAATCACTTGACTGGGAGAAGCAGCGCTTGCTTTACCAGCAGCAGGTGGCATCGCTGGAAGCACAGAGGAAGGCTTTGGCTGAGCAGTCTGAGCTCATTCAGGTACAATTAATACGTGCTGAAAGTTTTTGTTTTGTTTGTGGCAGCAGGTGGGAGGGGAGGGAGGGGGAAAGAGGGAGAGACTAATGAAATCTCTCAGGCTTGAATCCAGTTTAGGTTGCCATTGAAATGACTTTTAATGTCCCGGTGGAATAAGGTTTACTTGTGTAAGTGCTGTATGGAAAAAAAGATCTGGAGTCTGTCAACAGAGGTTAGATAAACCTTGTGCAGTGCTCTCTGCCACCCCTCCACCCCTCCAATTAGTAGAGAAGATAGTAGGATGAAGCTTTCCCTAGGAGACAGAGGCCACAGCATATGACACTTTAAAATAGCTGTTACATCATGTGGTCTAGTTCAAAGCTGTGTACCTGCCAGTAGCTAAATATGTACCTTGTAGGTCCAGCTCAGAGGATGATGTTGGAAAATAGTCTTCCCCTATGACAGATACTTCTGCAAAGTACTGAAGTAACAGCAGTTTTCAGCCCTCCCTTTTTTTTTTTTTAAAGTCTCTTAAAGGCAACAAGTAGTGGGGCTGCTGTTCCTGAAAAGCTAATCATTTGGTGAGTTAGTGGTGCTGCAGCAGAGCAAGATGAATTGACCTAGAGCACAGCTGTGAAGTCATACTGACACAATCACAGCAGACACTGATAAGAAGCTCTTGCTGGGGGCTTTACACTTAATGGGCTCCTGAGTTGCTCTTGAGTGGAAGCTCCTGCAAGGAGGAAGCTTGTGATGACAGGATTGAAGCTGGCTCTGACAGGGGCTTTGTGAGAGGCTGACACTAGTAGATCTACAAATGCAGAGAGAGTCATTGAGCAGAAGGTCTTGCTGCTCTGCTGTCTTTGTATCATTGATAGCTCAATTGTCTGAGAACAGATGTGTCCTTGGAGTGCAGGCTAGTATACTGGAGTGCAGAGGAACTCCTCTTACTGTGCAGCAGAAAAGCAGGAATTTGGGGAGATTTTTCCTAAGCGGTATAGATGACTTAGGTGCGTAGGTACTGTGAACAGACCGCCTGAATCCTCAATTTCTTTGAAAAGCCCAGCATGAAAGTGCTAAATTTTTGCCTTGGATGTTTCTATGCATTTTGTATGCTTGGTTGTTTTTCTGGCACAAGGTCAAGCTGAGATCTGTCACCATGGAGTGCTTCCCCTTTCTCTTCTTTCAGCTGGCTTCCCCTCATCTTTCAGTGCAGCTTAGGGAAGCCTGTCATTCTTACCCAGTGATGAGCACCTTCCTGTAGCACCTGCAGCCTTTAAAGTCAACAGGTGAAACTTGGAATTCTGTGCTGTCCTGCATGTTCTGTGGCTGGAAATAAGAGATAGCTTAAATGTTTTCTTAATACAGAAATAAATATTCAGGTAGTTTCATACTCTGGTTTCTTGGGTGGAGAAAGGCTGTACTTTAAACTCTTGCCCCTCCTGATTACCTTTTCTGTCATGACTATTCAAATAATGAAAAGACTGTAATCAAAATTATACCATAGTCTTCCAAATGCACAGTTCCTATAGTTTTCTCAGTTATAAGGCATTATATGTCAGGCAATAAATCAAGGCATGTGGTGATTTAGAAGCTGGCAGGAATTGCTACTCTTAGAAACTGGGGCTAAAGGACTACTCAAATATTTTGTTTCAGCTTTTAAAAATTATAAGGTACTATACAAAAAGGGAATATATGAAGTCAATATTCTTAGACGCTTATATGAGAGCTGGCTTGTTAAATTTCATCAGCTAGCTACATGGAAAGAAATGCTATGAAATAAAGTATTGTGCCTATAAATAATAGAGCATGTATTGTTTGCTAGTATTATGTTCCTTATAACTTTTTTTTGTCTGCCATTAAAACAATGAAACATTCAAAGTGAGCATTCTCACAAGTTGTTAGAACCAGATATTTACTGCATAAAGCAAAACATAATTGACTGTTACACCCAGTTTGGTTTTTGATCTGTTTGGTGGTTGTGTTTTTTTGTTTTGTTTTTTTTTCATTGTGCTCCAAGAGCTGCTTTCTGTCCTGGTGTGGAATTAACAATTGGGTAATCTTTAGCTTGTGTGTGGTATTTGCAAACCTTCTTACATGCTGCCGTTTCTCCTGTTCTAGCCTTAGAGCAAAAAATAGTAGGCAGCTTTGTTCTTAGACAGTTCATGCTTGGACAACTTGAGTGACTTGAGATCTCCTTTTCCCAGATTCTCTTTGAACCCCTTTTGGAATCAGAGGGCTCCCTCCCCCCTTTTTTTTTTTTTCTTTTCTATTCTGTTTGCCTTCAGAAGTTTTACCCATTGTGTAATCCTGGAACAATACTTTCCCTAATTCGCTGAAAGGTAGTGTTGCTTACTTTGAGGATGTGACTTGTTACACAAAGAAAACAGTAGTTGTTTTGAATGAATGCAAACCAATTGCTCTTAGCAGACTCAGCTTGCCAATCGGAAGCAGATTCTGGAGTCAGTGGAGCTGGCTAGCAGATCGGAAATCCAGCACTTAACCAGCAAGCTGGAGAGGGCCAACGATGCTATCTGTGCCAATGAGTTGGAGGTGGAGAGGCTTAACATGAGAGTGGATGACCTGACTGAAAACAATCGAATGATTCTGGAAGATCAGCAAAGAGTTCAAGAAGAATTAAGGCAATCCAAGAAAATGTTAGAGGTCAGTGGAGGAACTGTTGGAAACTAAATATAAAGCAGTGCTTGGGAGAAGTAGCAGGAAGGCTCTTCATTCCAGAGCTCCCATCTCCTTCTAGAGCCTTTGTAAAGTTCCTGATTGGCCTCAAGGCTGGCTTTGTACCCATGTGGTGCTCTGCAGTATTTCCAAGGATTCCTTAAAAATCTGATCAACCTCTCTTCGCCCTACAACAAACTGATTTGGTCCATCTTGCAACAGTCATTCCTTCTGCCTCCCATGCAGGTGCTACAGGATGAGAAGATGGAACTTAGAGCCACGCTGCAATCTCAGGAAGATTTCATTGACAGCTCCAAGCTGCACCAGGAACAGTTACAGAAAGAGCTGGCCAGGGTGACTGAAACTCTTTGCACAAAAGAACTCCTCATCAGGTAGCATCTGTGCCTCACTGGTACTTATGCTCTTGAATCCAGAGCTATATTCCAGGTTCTCCCACTGAGGATGGTAGAAGCATTTTCATACAGCTGGATCTGTATTGGTTGATATATAGAATGGTATGCTGTAATTTCTCACAAGTGTTGTGCTTCCTTGCAGCATTTGCCAAGTTGCATTGCTTTTGAAATCAACTGATACTCAATGAAGAGTGTGGAAGGAATCAGCTTTCTACTCAGCTAGGTTTCTGGAGGCAGCACAGGGCTTTTGAGCTTTTCAGCTTTTTTTCCCCCCAGGCATTTTCAGTCAAGTGCTGGAGGCCTTTCAGGATTTGATACTGTGCTTATTAATATAGGTGAAAGTTCTCACCGATTTAATGATGTCAGATTAGGGTCTTGGTAAAGTAACTACGTATGTGACAAAATCATCTTGGCCTTCGCCTTTTGCACTGGCAACATGCAAAAGCTTATAGGGTTCTGATGGCCATGTCAAAAGGTTTTGGTGTATGTTACCTAACAGCCACATGGTTTCTTGCAAGCTGGATGTCTGCTAATGGCAGGGAGACTGTCTGGATCAGGGAGGCCAACATCAAAATAGGATGTAGTCTTTTTTTAATCAGCCTGAACTCAAATAGGGGGCTGTCATCCAGCTGGTATGTGTGTTTATTCACAATGCACACAGGTGTCACCTAGTGTTGGGTTTTGTGTATTTTTCAGAGAATTCCAAGAAAATGGTGGTTATGTTCCCCATATTAGTGAACTCAGACATGACTTTTCTGTGCTGAGATTAAAGTTCATATCTCTGCTTAGGGCCTTGGAGGAACGCTTGCAAGAGAAACAATTGTCTTCTCCCGGGCTGGAGCTGGAGCATATACTACTGCGGCTGGATGTTGCCCAGAAGAAGGAACAGCACTTACAGTCAGAAGTGACTCACCTTGAGAACAGGTAGCCGACTGCTTGCTTCCCCTGGATGTGCAATGAAACTTGGATAATAATATAATACCTAATATATTGTATTCATCAAGTTAACCAGTCCCACTGATTTTTGTAGGCTTATTTTAAATATCAAAAGGCTGAAGAAATCAAATGCTATTCATTTTGCAGTTTAATAGTGAGACTGTTTTGCTAATTGGTTGGCTGCTTTTCACTGCACACTGTGGGTGTTTTCAGTGTTTTAGCTTGCTTAGGCTTAGCACCTTCACTGGTAATAGGTTAAGGAGTCTTTGTTAGTCAGCTGGTAAGAACCAGATCTAGACCTTACTGTGAAATAAGAATTATAAACAAGTCTTCCTCTCTGAGTTTGTAGTTTTCAGACTAATTTTGCATGGGAAGTTTGTAATCTTAGAATGGCAAAGAAATAAACAAGAAACAGCTATTATCTGTTAGATCAGTTTCCTGATCTCCTTTGAAATTATTTTGGTAAACAAAACCAAAGGATTGGTAAGGAACTTCTAGGTTAAGAGTCCAGTTTCTGTTATGACAGACATAGGAGTCTGCTTGGAAGATCAAAGTTTCTCTGACCATGTCCTCCTTCTTGGGGTATTCTACTAATCTGTAGTTTTACATTTGGCACCCAGCCTAGTGTCTTCAAATGCAAGGTGTGTACAGCTGAGTGAAGAGCTGGATGAGAATATCAAAGAGCTGCAGTCAATGGAAGAACACCATACTGAGTCAAAGGCAGAGATTAAAAAGGTAATGTCACTTTGTTCCTGGAGAGTGGGAAAGGCACTTGTGGAGTTAGCTGTTGCTGTGTGTGTCATGTGCCTCAGCAGAGACTGCAGTGTGCAGTTAGCAAAGCTCTAAATGGGATCAAAGGCCAGGAGTGTTGTGGAGGCAGTGATATGCTGAAGGGTAAGCAGCAGATCAGACAGAGGAGGAGTTGAGAGGATGGGTTTGCAGGTTTCTATACATGGCTGTGTGGTTTACTTTGTGAGCATCTGTTAGGCCTACCCCTACATCATGCAGTACTTCTCTACAGTGTGGAGATACTTGAATTAGTGCTGGAGGGACAAATACGCAAAGAAATGAAGGCCTGGAATTCTGAGTTTAAGCCTAATACAGGCTCCCAACAGGATGAAAAACAGGGAGGGAATGGGTTTTGCTGTAATAATGACCTATCACACTTGAGACAGGGCTTCAAATGTGTTCTCGTCCATATGTGAATAAGGGAGTTTGTTTCAGGCTTGATACTTAGACATGAACCAGGGTCTGGAAGAAATGGAGCAGCTCGTCTGCCGTGAGAACCTCACCCTAGTGCTCTGTACACCCAAGGGAGGCATGCCCTCCAAAAGGCTTGACTTTTAATAATGGTCTAGATCAGTTAGTGTGAGAGCTTTCACTGGTGCATGGTTAGAGTAGAAACCTTGTTGGACTTGAGTGGAAAACCTCACTTCTGTGAAAATCTTTCATTCTTTATTCTGAATGTACAGAGGTGCAGATCTTGCCAGAGATGCATGCTTGGTTACACATTTAAACAGCCACACAATAAATGAATCTCCTACAGGCTGCTAGGGAGGAAAGAGAGATTTATTATGGTTGTTTCTATTTTATATACTTGGGAGGCATTGAGGTAACATGGAGATAAATCACCATATGTATAGTATTTACATGGCTAGGCAGAGATCATCTGGTTCAGTTTTCTAAAATGCTTGTAATTCTCAGAAAAATCCTGGAGGTTTGGGTAGCTAATATTTCTGGCTAATGGAATGCAATACTAGGGAAGAAATTATGCTGTGTTGTTGTTCTGTTATGCCACTGAATAAATATATGGTGTGCCTACCAGAATATTATATGCAATTCAGGTCTGCCATCTCAAAAAGGATTGAGTAAAACAAGATAAGATATGGAAAAAGGTGACCAAAAGGATGGAGTGTTTTTTATACAAGGAACAGCTGAATGGAATAGGACTTACCAAACTGGAAAAGAGATAAATGAGATTGAACATACTAAAAATAAAATCATGCCTGTCATGTGGAAAGTAAATAGGGAGTGATTATTCTCCCATAATGCAGGGACTATGGGTCATCAAATGGAGTTATGAAAATAAAGAGGTATATTTTTACCCTGTGCATAGCTAGCTTGTGGAAGTTTGCCATGGGTTGGCTTTAGTTGTGACAAGCTGATATCGATTCAGAAGACTTAGGACAAATTAGTGGAAGAAAAGTCTGGCTAGAGCTATTTAAAGATACCATCTCTGCCTCAGGAAGGCAGAGTGGCAAATTGCAAGGTTATATTATGAAAGTGTTATGGTGCTTGCCCAGTGATGGTAAACCCTTGGGTGTCTGTTGTTGGCCATGGAGGTAGAATGGTGAGCAAAAGAGACTGTGGTTTGATCAATTATGGGTCTTCTCGAGTACTCCACAGCATAACTTAGGTCTTGTCCCAGTTGGCAGTTTATGGTGTGGAAAAGGACTGAGATGAGGTGGTTTTCAATCAAGAAGGACAAGCATGCACAGAGGGCTTGTGACATAGAGCTTTTTGTTTTCCAGTACTTAGATTTCACGTTATCATGTGCAATACTTTTGCTTTTTTGCTGAAACGTCTTTCAAAAGCTCATGGGTGGTGTGTGCATATCTTCCTCCAGCTGAAAGAGCAGCTCTCTCAAGCTGAACAAACTCACAGCAGCGAGCTAGAAGGGATGAAAAGGGAAATCTCCAGGTTGACACAAGAGTTACACCAGCGGGACATCACAATTGCGTCTGCAAGTGGCTCCACATCAGACCTAGAACAACGGCTGAGAACAGAAATTGAAAGAGCAGAGAGGAAAGCGGTGGAGCACAGGGTAAAAAAGGCAGAAGACTCTTATGCTGTCTCTTTAAGGGATCTGAAGGCTTGGAATACCACCCTAGTTTTTAGCTTGTTAATAGTTTCCTTCTCTCTTCAGACTTTGAACAAAGACTTTGAGACCCTTCTGATGAAATCTTCTAATTTATGGTGTTCACTGAATCTGTCTTGCTGCTTCTTTTCAAACCTGTAACTGGCAGTCCCACAGAATTCTTTGAGATCACTCATGTTAACTAGGCCTGCATGATGACATCTTTGAAAACTAAAGTAAACGACTGTGCATGGTTATTTGTATGGCCTTCTCTGTAGGGTCTCTGCAGAACTAATGGCCCAAACCTTGCCTTGTACTCATGCTTGAATTGCGGGTGGAAAATGCCTGTAGGGTGTTGTGGGCATGTGTTGTGTTGTGTTGTTTTTTCTGAGCTTGTTGTTTGCCTCTGTCTCCTCAGGTAATTCTGGTCCAGCTGGAAACCTTGAGGCTGGAAAACCGTCATCTCTCAGAGATGCTGGAAAAAACAGAGTGCGGTATGCTAGAGGTATGCATTAGGGAGCGGAGATGGGAAGGGGCTAGCGTTGTGTGTCCCCTGCCTGGGAACCGTAATAGTCTTTGCCTAGGCCTCTCAAAATGCTTGGTAGAGTTCAGTGAACTTAAAACCCAAGCAAAAGGGGCGTTATGTGAGGAAATAAGGCCCAGAAATACTGAATGTCTTGTTCAGTCACAGAGTAGTGAGGAGAACTACAGAAACGGAGCCCTCATCTCAGTTTCTTCTCCATGGGGTCTGGCCCATGGTTTTTAGTACATTTTGTTACATTTCCATTTTATGCCAGTTTACCTCAAACCTCTGATTCTAAATCTCTGATGTCCTTTTGACCTGTCTTCGAGCTGTAACTGCTCTGGTCCTTGCAATTTCTGGGTTGAGAGCATGTTCCCCTCCTGGTGAGGAGCCATTCAGCAGGGCTGTCCCTTGCTCTCCACAGGCAGATTGCAGCCTGGGAATATGGGCTGGATGCCTTGGGGCAATGTGCCGGGAAGGGGCACTGTGGTGGGCTCCTGCTGATGTGGCACTCTTGAGGCTCAATGAGGGCAGCTCGTGCAGAGGGGAGAAGGGGAGCCTGCATGGAAGAGGTGCAGTCTTGGCAGGAATAATACCCTGAATGTAGCTGATTTTAGTGCCTGCGTGAAGGAAGAAATGGCTAGTTTGCAAGTTCTCTCTCATATAAACCAGAATGGATGCCTCACAGGGGGCAAGGACTGGATTCAGACAGCTGAAAACCTAATGGGAATATATCATCAGAGTTTTTATCCTGTCAGATCTGTGAGAAGGAAATACTCAGCTCTTAATGTTAGTTTGGGGTGATTGTCAAATGTGCCAAGTTCTTGGGAAAGTGTTGAACAAAACCTTGTGGCTGGTGAGATGGAGAAAAAACAAAGCTTTCTGGAGGGCTGATTTGAGACTGAAATGACCTAAGGCCCATTACTTTCTGCTTGAAGTGCCTGGTGGGCTTTTGCCTGCCTGACTTAGAAAAACTTGATATCAAAGTGCAAAGCAAGAAATCTGTTTGTTTTTGGGTTTGTTTTTTTTTAAAAAAAGCCCCATGGCACAGGAGCTACCTATCTTGGCCAGGTTCTCCTAATGCACATTTGGAGAGATCTTAGATACAGCAGTGATGAGAATGAATTAAGCATCTAAATTGGCAAAAAGAAAGTGGGAATGTCACAGGAGTAGAAACAATGGAAATTATATCCACCTAGCCTAGTAAGGAGAAGATGGGGAGAAGCAAGCTGTTCAGAGTTTCAAAAAGAAAAAAATAATTCTCTTTTACCAGTGAAAGTTTCTAAAGGGCTACGGGTCATCCCAGGTGGGGAGGCGTATGCACAGCCTTTCGTAATTGTTACCGTAGGCCTTTGCTAATTTGAGTGAGGGGATCTAGAATTGTTCTTGCAAACAGCTTTGCTGGTAGATCACATGGAAGGTAGTTTCTCTCTGAGAGTGGTTACTTCTTATCAACAGCTAAGCCACTGGGATATGTGTTTCTTTACACCCGTAGGAAGTATCTGGCAGAGCGTGCTACTCTGATACCTGGAGAGTTGCTCGGACTGAGACAGTTTACTGGGGGTGCCACCTGAGTGTTCCCAGCTTTGGCTGAGAGGCTTGCATCTTAGCTAAGTGAGGGAATCGTAGACTGTATATCTGGAGGAGAACTCGAGGTCATGTAGTCCTTCTCATTATCCCAAGGCCAGAGGCAGATACATCTGAACTATTCTTGGTCTATATTTTCCTGTTTTTAAAAGCATCCAGTGATGAGAGAGAATTCCTTTTCTAGGCAGATCAGCACAGCGTGTCTGGATGCAGACACAATAAGGCATATATAATTGATTTGCTCATATGAAAGCCTTGAAAATTTTGCCAGTCAAAATTGGGATTAGACGATATGCCTTAAGGAATCACTTGATGGCCTTTGCTCTGGATTTGACTATGGTGTCTTGCAAATCAGAAGTTTAGACTTCAGCCCTTCTCTGTCTATTAGGGAAAAGAGGTCACCCTAAGAGCACTCAGTGAAGACTATGCTGTTGAACTAAATAAATTAAAATCTCAGAACCAGCAATTGCAGAAGGATCTAGCAGAGGCCAGAGCAAAACTGGAGCTCACTTGGCAGGTCCGCCAGGATGAACCTGAGGGCACTGCTCAGCAGGTGCAAGACAAAGAGCCTGAGGCCAGGGATGTGCAGTACAGGTGAGTGTTGCATGACCCCAAGGATGCTGCTTCCTTATTATGAAGGAGAACAGAAGGCATGGGGATGTGTGGGTTTTTGATGATGTGCTTTATGTATAGTATCTATCTCCAGCACATAGCACATATGGGAGAACACAAAGGAGTGTTTTGGAATCTGCCTTTATGCTTTAAGTAGTGCAATAGCTTTTAGTCCCAGCTGGTTTGCTAGTCCCAGCTAGCAAAGCCAGCTAGTATTTGACTATCTTTTGACTGCCTTTGCCTTTTTCTTTGATTGAGAAGCAGTATGTGCTCTTTTTGGTGAAGGGATTAGATTTGGCCCAGGTGGCTGTGCTCCTTTCTTTTGCAGTACTAGGATGTGCAGACTGTAGTTTTTGGTATCTAAAATAGCAGAAGAGTGAGAGAGAACTCCCTAGAGACTGGATGCGCATCTGGAAGTCCTATGGAAACGAGCCAGTTTGGATTGCCAGGGCTATTAGTAACCTTTATGTTAATTGTTATCTCTGTGCAAGTTTTTGCTGAAGTTCAGCTGCTAAGAGGCAAACTGTCAAACAGTTAATGTGTTCAAACCTGCCTTCTAGGACAACTGGGGAAGCACAGCACAAACATGATGAACAAGCAGAGAGAATGCATCACAAGCCTGATGGGACTATTCAGCATCATCAAGGGGAGCCCCAGCGATGGGGGGCTGCTGAAATAGGAACTGTGACCTCTGAGACGGGTGAGCTGCCCACCCAAACCAGCAGGAAGAACTGCATGGAGTCACTTGCTTTGGGCGCCTTGCTGGGAACGGATTCTTTGCTCCATGTGCTGGATGGAAACAAAGATTTCGCAGATGAAGCATCTAAGCAGCCCATCTCAAATGATCAGAGAGAATCTGTGCCTTTGGTAAGCAGTTGTATAGAAGCTGGTTGCTATTCAACAGCTGAGAATATAGCTGGGTTCTCATCTGGTAAAAGGAGCCAGATTTTTTAATGTATGGTTTGGCTACATGCTGGATATGATTCTTTAGGCATACATCAAACTAAACAGGGAGGAAAAACCACTGCTGGATGGTTAATACTTGGACAGTGGGAGCCATGTGGTTATTATTCAGAACTCTCTGGGGAAGGGCTTTGTGTTTGGTTTAACTGATAAGCTAATTCCAGAAGCTCATGGTTCTCTCCGTACTGATGCTGTACATCAGTGTGTACCATGAACTGCTTTTGTCACATCAGAATTCTGCTTCAGCTTTTGGCTTGGGTCTGTAGTAGAGGCTCAGAGTGTATGTAGAGTGCTGAGTATTTCAACATACAGTTTCTGGGTGAATCTGAAAGCTGGTGCTGCACATCTGCATTCACTGTAATGCACGGGGTGAGTTTGACCCCTCTGAATGGGACTGCGGTAGTCATCATACTGAACTTAAAGCCACTTATGCCAGCTGATAGGAAAGCCTGAAATCAGTGCTTCACTGCACAAGGGAAGGCTATTATTTTTCCCAGTCGATGGTTATACTTTTTTAGTAGGGAGCAGTGTTGGCACCTTCTCTGACCTTTTACCTCAGCTCAGTTGCTGGAGCACTTGCCCAAGATACAGGAAATTTGGACTCGATCACTTCTTGCTTGTGGTGTTTAAGACCATATATCCCAGTACACCCTGTAATGACTAGGTTGTAGACTGACTTGAGCAGGGAGGGGAATGGAAGAGGGTCACTGACAGTAACTGTCATACCCTGGGTCAGACAGGGCTGTAGTAGTTCAGGGAGGGGAGAATCCTGGGTGCTGATCCTTGCTCCAGATGTGTTGCTACTAGCAGTCTTTGGAGTATTTTCTCCTCTGGTTGTGTGTTGTTAGCAGTGACAATAGCTATTTTGTGGGGAGCCCAGAGAAAAGTCTCTAAGGCTGATGCATAGATAAGCAGAGGCATGTCAGGTTTGTAGATTTTGACGAGGTTTACTACCAAGAATAGGTCTTGATTGTTTCAAGACTAAAGTAGCTTGTGGGCATGTCCAGAAAACAAACATTGGGAGCTTAGGGAACTGTAATATTCTAAATGGAAACTCTTCAGACTGCAGGATTGGCATTGAAGTGCGAACAGTTCCACTTCAGGGTCTGAGAAGCTCTAGGGCTTGATGTTTAGTAGAAGAGAATGTGCTGCTTTTTGTCTGAGAGGTAGAAATAAGGTTTCTGAGGAAATGCAAATATTTCTCCTGGTGTTGACTGGGACTCCCTGCTCATGGTCAGGCTCCAGTGTCTTTAAGTCAGTTCTTTTAACATTAAGAGGAGAATTCTCATCATTAGGTAATAGTGGGGTGGGAGAGATTTGCTTTTTTCCGCTTCTCTTTGTTCCTGGCTGTTGATAAAAGACCAGAAAACCATGAGACTCCAGGATTTGAAAATAACCGGTTACGTTCTCTTGCCAAGACACTGAGGCAAGTTTTCTGTAATGGAAAGCAGCCCCTTAGTAGCTTTCTAATTCACCTGCCAGCCCCTGTGCAGGAAGCTTCTCTTCATCGACTCGTAAATTAAGCCTAGTTTACAATGTTATTTTTGTAAGTTAAGAACTTGTGGGTCAGTGATGTGAGTAGCCGGAATAGTTCTTGACTGTAAAGGAAAGAATCTGGGATAGTTTATTGACCATTGCTAGCTGAACTGAAGTGGTGTTCAGTGAGCTGCGATGGGAGTTTGGTCTGTACTTCCCCTGTGGGATTGTACCAGCAACCCATTATTTCAGGGAAGAAGAGGAGGTATATGAAAGAAAGCAGAGATATCCCCAGTGCTGGTCCAGTCTGGCAGTTCTTTCCCTTCCCTGGAACCCATATTCTGAGGTGATATTGCTCACTGAGATTTTTATGAAGATGAGGAACAAGATGTAGACCTTAAGTGCGAGGCAGGACTAACACACCCAGGACAAAACCCTTGGTATTTTGTAGTGACCTTCTCTAGAGTTACGCTATGATTGCACATGCCATGTCATTCCCTCTCATTTGAAGTGGAGAGGCTGGTAATTGAAGTGAAACTCCAGTTCCCCTAAGTAACCAGTCAATTCCTATTTGATACCTCTGGAGTCAGGGTTCCACCTGTGATGTGCAACAGTTATTTAGGCACATGGAGAGCTTGTTTCTGTTCAGCTCTAGTCCCCCAGGGCCTTAGAGAGGGGAACTACTGGAATGGAAAAGTTATGTGTGCTGAGGTACTGATTTTACTCCCTGCAGTTTTGGCAAAGGCTTGGGAGGCTTTCATTGTTGGTTGGAGACTGTTGAGAGGGACATTTACCTATGATACGAGCATAAGAACTGAGTGCTTAGTCTGTCGAATAAGACAGGAATGACACAAGAGCCCTTTAGAAGCATATCTAGTTGTGTGGTTTGCAGATCAGTAGTGTTTCTGACTGAAACTCGGAATGAGAGAATACCTGATATTCCTTTGTTTCCTTTTAGTGTCCCCTGCCTACAGCTTCAGTTGGATCGATAGCTGCAAGATACCTGGAAGAAGAAGAACTAAGATCCCAGCACATCCTGGAGTGCCTAAATGCTCACATTGAGGAACTGAAAAAAGAGAGTGGGAAGATAGTGAGACAGTTTGGACACCAGGAGTAATGTTTCTTAGTGAATTTGAATGCTGGTTTACTTACATGGTTCCAAACTGTGACTGGGGAGGTAGCTATAAACCCATTGCCATTGGAGCTTGAGTGAGAGGCTGTACCTCCCACTTTGAGCTGAATCAGCAGGATGGATATTGAGGAAAGGAAACTCCTCTCTAATGTGTTTGATCTGATGGACACCACAAACGCTTCAGTCAGCTTGCTGTAGGTCAGAAAGCTGCATCAGAGGTACATGTTTGTGCAGTCACTCACAAAGAGATTATGGTGTTTTTTTAGAAGCAAACCATTTGCTAATTTTAATATAAAGTATTTTAAGTATATTTTATACATGTAAAAGCATTGAAATAAAACAAAATGGAAAAACACCTCTTTTCTTGTTCATACAAATATACAGAGTAAATCTCTTGTGGCTTATCTTGCCTTCTCATCAGGAACTTTGATCAATACCTTTTCCATCCTTTCCCTCCCAGAGTAGCTATGTTCTTCAAGGAACAAGGAATATAATTCCTATTTCCTTTAGGCTACCTGTATTTTCTCCAGTTAATTTTCCCTTTGTGGAATTTCTTAGTATTTCCAGGTTCTTCCAACTTCTGCCCTTTACTGTTTGTATAGTATCTGGCATCTTTATCTTGCCTTGCACATTGCTGGAAGTACTGCAAAATAGCTGAGGAATGAATGGCTGAATTCTGATTGTGGTCACAGCTCTTATAAAAGAAAGGAGAGTAGTTGGAACTGGAAATGAAATTGTATGGGAGGAGAACCCACAAACAAGTGAGATTCATCTGTATGGCAGATGTAATTGCAGCTGCTGTGTAGGCTGCTATCAGCCTGTTCTGAATCTAGGCAGTCTCGGACACTGTCCAGTCAAGCTGAACTGCTGCATTAAAATACATCTGTGACCTGTTTTGAGGAATATATTCAGTCCTTCCTCAAGAAAAGTAAGTTGTTAATGAGTGAACAGGACCTGTTTCCTGTGGACTTGCCTTTCTTGCAGGGGCACTCTGCAGTTCTTCTGTGGCTGAGCCTTTACAACCTTTGTACAGGCAAACCTAGGGACAGAGAAATCCCTTCTCCATCACTGTAAGTTTCCTGTTCCTTTCCACCAGCTTCACCTTGCCCTAGAGCAGCTTAAGGCTGTCCAGAAAAAGGAATTCAAAAGCAACATGCGCATGCAAAAACCAACCATCAGATTAGGCAGATGAGTTCAGCAAAGGTCATGCCTGTGTGCAGACTGCAGCCTCTTCGTCATGCCATAAAATGGAACTGCACTTGGTCAAGCAATTCTGCATTCCAGAGTTGAAAAACATTTGAATCAACAAGTCCTTTTATTTTGGCTTTCTTCTGGAGTTCTTTGAGCAAGGATAAAACCTTCAAATCCATTCTGGATTCTCATTGTGCAGTCTTTGTAATGAGGTGTTTTAACTGCCCACAACTGGGGATAAACTGTGGTTGTGCATTTTGCACATAGTCAGCATTGGCCTTGGTTCCTGTTCAGAGCTGTCCACAGGTAAGCATTTTTGGAACATCTACCTTAACTATCCCGATCTCAAGTAAGGGCTTGTTGATCATGGGGCATTTTGACAAAAACTGAACGGCTAAATAGAACAAACTTTTTCCCCTTACTGCATGAACCTATAGATCCATTGAGTATGTGGTATGCCAGAGCTCTTGGGGATTCCTCGTGTCCTTCAGTGGTGACATTTTTTTAAATGATACCTTACAAACCATTTTATATTTCCTGAAGATTTAAGTAAGCTACACCATGCACTAAGTGTTTTCAGAAGTTTAGAAGACATTTTGGCTCATTAGTGATGTTTGCTTCCATATCGCTTTCCTTTAGAGATATTTAACAGTTCATGTTGGCAGAAGTGAAGAGCGAAACTGAAGATGATCCATTTGTTTAATTAGCAGCTATAATCCTACAGTATTTATCAATTTCTAATACATGTAATAAGCAGCTTCATTCAGGGAGCAGGCTGTAAAAATTTGATCTAAAGAGTAAAATTTGCAACAGGGGAACTGCCGAATTACTTCTCTGTGCTGGTGTATGTGCTCTGTCTTTCCCACCTTCTCTCTCTGCAGGTACACAATGCCACAGGCTCTTGTGTGCCTGCTGTTTCTGGAGTTGCTGTGCATGGACAACAGGAGAGGAGGACAGAGGTTGAGCAAGGCAGTATGATGAGTTGAACAGTTTCCTGCTCTCACTGCATTGCTCATTTTTAAGCTTGTTTCTTTCTCACGGCCAGCATGGAAATAGAGCATCTGATTGTATACTAAGCATATTTGTTCCATGGGTGAGGAAGCTAGCTCGTGAGTAGATGGAAGTGCAGAGATACACTTGCCAGAGATAAAAACTTGTTCTGCACATACTTAATTTACCTTCACTGAGAAACAAGATGTTTGCAAAACTGAGTGATCTGAATTCATAGTGCTAAGTAATTGCACTTCTTGGTGGTGTAGGGATTACAAAAACTGTTCAGTCCTAAGGCCTGCCAAGGGAGACCTCTGACTGAAATGGGAGAGCTGGTAGTCCTGAGATAACCGGGAAGTCTGTTCCAGAGATGTTCTCCTGGTGTTAGTCTTGGCTGTGCTGAAGAATCTGCATTTTTTATGAGGGGGAGGAGAAGTTTGGTTTATCCTGGAGGGAGATGTTACAGCAAGTACAGACTTCTGTGGTGCTTTTATCTGGGGCTGGAGGGTTTCTCAGGCATTCTTCTCTGCCTTTGCAGTGTCAAACATCCCTTGGAATAATCACTTGGCCCTGGAAGCTTTATAATTAATGAAGCTGGAGCGGGTTTTTTTGTGTCTTTGAACTCATGCCTTCAACAGCACTAAAGAGTTTCTTACACATTTGCAGGGCTGAGCCAGATGTTTGTTTTCTGTTTGAAACAAAAATGTGGAAATTTATTTGCAGTACTCCTGTTTGTACCAGCCTAGCATCTCAAAAGTGGGAAGCCGTTGCAGGCTCTGTCTCTTTAGTGTGCTACAGCTGCTGTTCTGTGGGTGTGACAGTGCTTTGGGTCAGTCTTTACTTTGAAGGGTTAAATGAGTCTGTCTGTGCCTGTATACATGTGTATAATTGCAGGTGCCTGGGTTTTGCAGTGTTGTGTAGGGGGAGGAAGGAATACTCCCTGAGACCTTGCTAGGTAGGGGGCAATAGTGTATAAACTGTCCTTTCTGCTCCCTTAGGATAATTTTTTTTCCCCTCTGCCATCTTGAGACAGAGCATGTGGGGTTAGAGAGAGACCTTGTGAAAGGGAGTCTTTGAGATGAGGAGCAGGGACCGCATTCATACTGGTGTCGCCCTGCAGAGAGGCTTTACCATGGCTGCCCACTAGTTGTGCCTGTTTGTATACGTGTAAATGAACATCAAGTATTTGGCTGCATGAAGGGTTGTATGTAGTTGGTATCCTTGACCCTGTTATGTGGAAAAGGTAGTTTTGTTTAGTTCCGAAGCTCTCTGGGATGCCTCCTTATCCTCCCATTATAAGAAGTGATGTATTTGACTGGATCAGCTTGACCTGTAAAACGAAAGCTACTGAAATGTGTCCTCCTTGGTCTGAAAAAATGGGATCTAAGAAAAAAGATTTCTTTTACTAGGCACCAAAATAAACCAGGGCTGTCTGTGTTTACAGACGAGGCTTGCTTTAGCCTTCGAGGTCCTATAGGCAATCAAAAAATCCCCAAGTCTTTCTTGCATCCATATCTGTGCTGTTCAGTATGTGTTGCTGTCCAGGGAGCGGATGCCTGCTGGGCTACAAGGCTTGTTAGTGTTCCTGCAGGAAGGAGCTGCTGCTGCCAGTTTTTGAAGGCAAAGACACTTAGCTGTTTGGGGGAGGCCTTAAAACCTACTTTTATGTCATGTATGGAGCCTCCTTGTCTCCAAGTACAAAAAAGATCCCAAAGCATTGCTGTACTCCTGGCATCCTAGAGTAAGCTTTGTTAGCTTACACGTTGTGTTTATACTTGCAACTCGTGTCTGCAGTAGCCTGCATCCTCACTGAGAGTTCTGCTACTTGAATACGGCTCCAGGTACTCTGCACACTCACTCAACTTGCTTAAAATGGGGACTCAAACCTGGTTGCTGGGGTAGGGGGAGTAATGTAGGAGGGATCAGAGGCAGTGAGCCTACTGCAGATGGGCAGCCCTTCGCTATCGTGTATAACTTCTGCCACCCAGTCGCTGAGGAGGAGGGGAGTGTAGGAATAACCCACGTATTTTGTGTGCAAAATACAGCAGCTTTGTGAAGAGGAATTCGTATCATTTGGTCAATGAAATAGAATGCAAAAACATAACAGGTTTATTTTAAATTCAAGTTCAAACATAATATCTCTCGGGTCATGCTAACACTTACGGACATCTGAATCGTTTATGAAAATGTTGCTTGATCTTATGACGTGTATTTGTGGTGAGATTCACAAGAAGACCACCTTTGTCTTGTGCATGTGGGGGTTTTCCAAGAGTACAGCACCAAATAGTTTTTTACAGGATAATAATATCACTCAGCCTGCTATTCCACATAACCCCTTAAGTTTTTTAGTTGCAGTATTGCATAGACAAGTAAGGAGTGGTTTTTGAGAACTTTATTCTCCATTTTACTGTAGTTTTAGTTATGGAAACACCTATATGCTTGAGATATGATTACAGTGTTAATATTGCAGAAAAAGTGTTTACAATTCAAATACTCTAATATAAAAAGGTAAAAATGATTTTGTTTATTGTATTTAAGAGTCAGTGTAAAAAGTAATTTCGCAGTATCACTTAAATTTGTAAGACAATGAAGTGCACGAGAAAACTTCACGTTGTATCTTCTTCCTAACACTTCTCTCTCCTGGGATGTATTTTGCAACTTGACTAAAGACATACAGAAACTCGGTTTAAATATCCTGAAGTTCCTCGTGTCCAATATTGCTGCTCAAAACCAGGGTGTACCTTCTTCATTCTGCCCCATAACTAGGTGGATTCTTCTTGGAGTAGCCATTGTAAGACTTTTCTTATGGTCCATAACTTGGAAACCAGCAATCACTGCTGGCACAGAATGACCTATGGCCAGAGTCAGTTGTTTTCTTCAAAATGTTGGACAGTATTACTGAAACATAGGCGAGGGTTTTATTTAATTTCTTCCACTGCTGCTCCTTTCTTAACAGGCTTTTCTGCTTCTTTGAATTTCTTTGAGCCTGTGGTCTTGCAAAAGCCTGCAAGTGTTGTCCTGCATTCGTTGAAAGAACAGATTTGATCGAGAGAATGAGCAATCTCCTAAAGCTGTATTGGTTTTGGGCACATTGGAAATGTTGGTTCATGCAGGTGAGTGAAAGAACAAGGAGGGGGCGTTACTGGGTCTCAACTTCGTATTTCAGGACATGTGAGTAAAAGCTGTGGTTAGCATTCTCGTGCACCATCACAAACACCTCTCTGCATCCCGAAGTGTTGCAGGTTCCCTCCCAGTAGCCTCTGCTCTGAGTGAGAGGGTAAGTGTTCTCAGCTTGAACTAGCACCTTTGCTATCCCATGCATTTTGAGTTTAAACTGAACGTTGCGATTCGCTGGCAGCAAGCCGGAGAGCGGCTCCAGTATTTCATAGTCTTCTGCCCACTTGCTGTAACTCTGAGGGAAAGCTGGCCGCTTCACTTCAGTGTTCAGGCAAGTGATGAGGTAGTTGAAGATGTAGTCGTAATTGCCAGGATCTGACTTCTTCTTGGCATAGATTTTCAGAACAAAGTTCCCTGCGTGGGGGAGATGGATCTTCAACTCAATTTGGTTCCCACGGTGGATTTGCATGATGTGCCGCCTTCTCATATCCTCTGTCAGGCTGCTGTTATCGGAGTGCAGTGAGGCTAAGACGCTTATGTCTTTGCCCAGGGTGAAGGTGACAGAACACCGCCCGTCGTTGGTGTGAATGATGGGGTCGGGGTGTGATGGCCTCAGGAACCCTTGCCGCTCCGTGAACCAGCTTGGTCCAACAGGCTGATGCAGGTCCTTTGGGAAACGCATGGCCTTGTCCACAGACTTGCACTCTACAACATATTCTAACACGCAGTTGTAGACCTCTTCTGAGGCTTTGGAGGGCTTGGCAAAGATCTGAAGCTTGTGACTCCCTGTTTTCTGTGGGTAGATATCCAGCTTCATTCCGTGTTTTTTCAAAGTCATTAAACCATGTTCATCTGTTCCCTTCAGCTTAAACGTAAATAATGTGGCAGAACGGCAATCCACTGATACAGAGGCTTTTCCATTTACTATGAAATACAAAAGAAAAGAAACTGCATAGGAGTTTCAGCACACTTTTTGCATGTACACCCTGTTCTGGGAAGACTAATCTGTTCCAATAGATTGCTGCTTCTCTAATAGTAAAATAAAGAGCTGTAATTGACAGGTCATAGCTTGTCAGCTGTCTGCTTAGACCAGTGTCCCTCAAAAAGAATGAGGTGAAGAGTGGTCTTTGTTTTGGAGATGTGCATATGTCTTATTTTGATATACACTGAAATGGAGCTGTGGTCCTATAGAATATGAAAGCCTGTGTGATAAATAACTGAAAGTACTGTCAGCCCATGTGCTCGAGAAGGGCTCAATTAGATGGATTAGACCTGATTGATAGTCCAGTAGCTGTTCCAAGAAGCTTCAGAGGAAAGTGCAGGAACCCTCCAGTAGGTAGATATGAGATAATCTACCTCCCTTTGTTCCCAAACAGCTTGAAGACAACATTAAGTCCTGAAATATTGTTGCCTTTAAGTTTTAACTCTGTGTTCTTAGCACTCGTAAATTAGCTATCTAGTTAAATTCCTGCAGCTCTTCTAAAATCTGAGGAAGGTGATGTTAAATGTGGGCCCTGTAGTTCAGTGGTGTTACCTGAATAGTTTTGTGTTAAAAGAGCTGCTGGACTTACTCAGGGTGCTGAGTATTGCGTTAAGAAGTGCCTGTTTATCCATCATTCAGTAAGTCAAACTTTTGGAACATTGTAAAAGGTTTTAATCTCATTTTCAAGCCAGAGTTGCTAATAAATAATAGTAATATTGCTAACTTAACACCACTGATGCTGGCTGAAAGAGTAACTCATCCTCAGCTGCTGGCTGAGGCTTTCTTTTAGACCCAGAGGCTACAACAATTTTTCACAGCTTGAACAAAAAGAAAAGAAAGAAAAAAAGGAACAAAAAAGACCCTCCTCTGCCCCAAGAGCTTTGAGTGCACGCTGCTTGCCAGAACCAAGCTGGAAATGTAATTCACTACATGCACGACAGTGTGTGGTGGATGCAGGGCTGCATAAGGAAAGATGCTCTGCAGCTTCCCCTCCACAGGGTGTTACCTGTGTGGATGACAGCTGTCTCCGGGTGTGCAGTCAGCAGGCCCAACATGTAAAAATTACTGTTGTGCAGCATGTTGTTCTCAAAATCTTTCAGCGTCAGGGTTGGTTTAAGAAGCTGCCAGTTACTGTTATCTGGGAAGTGATTGTTAATGAACAGAGCCGGGTGAGTCAGAAAATAAAACTCATTGTACCTGGAAGAAGAAGGAAGGTATTAAAGGAAAACAAGTAATTATAAATAGTTAATTCTTCCCCTGCACAGTGGTGGTGGTTTCAGCAGGAGGAAGTCAGAGTGTTTTGGGCTGCTGAGAAACTGAGGTCTGTGGGTTTGAAATTCTCCAGAGAGAGAAGGAACCTGAGCATTGGTCTTCCATTTCCAGGGCAAATGATGAGCTGATAAATACCCTGATAAAACCAGGGTATGTGCACTATCCCCTGCAACCACGGGCTCCTGAAGAAAGAGGGAGGCACTGCTTGTTGTTTGAAAGTGTGGAGGTACCACCTCTCAGGCAGCTGAAAGCTGTGAATCAAGCGTCACGTAGTATTGCATAAACTGAAGATGTGATAAGCAAAGCAAGTTCACTTTTAGCAGTTATGTGGCTTGCTGCTCAGGGCCGCTGCCCTTCTACAGGTACGTGCTCCATCCCTTGTATAGGCAGCCCAAATATCTTGCTCAGAGCTTTGGGTCTTGCTGTGGGACCTAAAATTTGTCACTGTTTGGTGTTTCTTATCACACCCATCAGCTTTCTTTGACCTTTGGGATAGGTTTATTTATTAACGTGAAGGATGGTTTCTTTACCTGAAGGTGAACTTGGTGAAAGAATCATCAACAGCACCACTTCCCCAGGTGCTATCAAGTAAATGCCACCTTCCATCAAGGTAGACAGCATTCCAGGCATGGTCAGAGTCCCCTGTGAAGGTCTGCCCCATCTTGTACCCATACCCCTTAGAGTATCCCGATAGCTTCATGCACTGGATTCCTGCAATACTAAAAGGAAACAATCAGACATAGCAGGAGACTTCTGTTTAAAACCTCTCAGTGTACTTTTGTGGAAGGACAAAAGGAGGAGCAAAGTCCAGCATGTCTACAGAACTTCAGACTTGTAGTCAAGTGGATCAGCTCCTCAGGTGCCTCCTTGCAGTTGAGTCCCAGGGGAGTTAGGGGTTTTAAATGTCTAAGTGTGCAAGTGTACCTCTCTTTGAAAACTCGAACTTCTGACCCTGGTGACAGACTACTGTGGTAAATGTCTAGGTTACTGCACTTTTTAATTCGTTGGAAAATTGCTGTTAGCTGCGGCGCTGTATTTTTCTTGATAGGGTGATCTCTGCACTCTGTACAATGTTCCTCTAACTGCCTTCCCGTACCAGCCCGTCAGCACATCTAGAGCCAGGCAAGTTCTCCCCTTTGACCACTGACATTATGTAAAGACTGTATTTTTCTGGGCAGTGCTAGAGAATGGCTTCATATGGGGTGAGCATGTGAGAGCAACCCAAGGTAATGATGCCCGAGGTGTTGGGTAGGGGCCGTTTTTTCTTTTAGTCTTTGCATAGGCACTTGGAGAGAGTGTCCCACTGGAGGAAGGGGCTTTTCTCTTCCAGTTTTTGCATATTCCCTCTCTTTTTGTCTGATGCACCATCAATTCAATGTTGTTAGAGGAGGATGACAAAGATGAAGTGTGCTTAATTGCTCTCTGTCTTGTTACTCAGTGGAATCCCTTTGATGCTGTCCACAATTAGCCCATGTAATCATAAATTAAAAGTGTGTCTGTTCATGCTTGTGTTCTCTCTGTGATGGTAGGCCCGGTGTTTGACACCAACTAAGATATCTTAGACCTCATGGGATTGTGGATGCTGATTTAGTTTCATTGAAGAGTGAGCTTGTGCTTGCCCAGGGTACAAATGATTAAATAGTCTCTTTTTTAAAAAAATAATGAATACCTGTGTTGATGTGTAAATAAGATTTAAATAAGCATTGTGTTAATAAGCTCTCTGCTGTTGATAGCAATGGATTCTAACATTGGCATCTTATTTCAGCATTAATCTAAAATTGTTCCACTTAGAGGATTGTCTTTTGTGTAGGATGGTATTGATATTTTTCCTCTTCATTGAAAAGTACATTAAATGGAACAGCTACCTTAAGTAATAAACTGTGCATGCTTCAAGAGCAAGATTGTCTGCATAATGTGGGTTTAACTCAGAAGAAAAGTGATATTTATGGGGAAGATAATTAGCATGGTTGTTAAGAAGTCAAGGTCTGATAACAGATACTGGCTGGTAATTGGCAGTGCAGTAGTGCTTACAGGGAGGACTGCTTTTTTCACAGAGATGATGCTGGTTTAAAGGGAAGGTGGTCACTTCAGCTTCTCATACAGACTTACTAAACTCAAACCTGGATGTCTTTGTGCTACTTAGTTATTTGATACTCTTTCTTTAAGAGTATCAAATTAAATTCTTACATTCTTTCTTAAATTCTTTAAGAAAGAGTATCAAAAATAGAATCACAACTGCAAAGGGCTGATTGAGAACCAGCTTGGGAGCTCACGTTGGGTAGCCTGCAGAGAGAAGACAAAGTTATACGAAGAGGAGAAACGTGGCAGTACCCCATCCCTGCTAAAGATGGCCAGCAAAGAAGAGGAGGGAGCATGCTCTCGTTTAGCGTGGGCTGTTAGGCGGCAATAGTGAGGTGCTGCCTGTCACATGAGGTATTCAAAATGAACGTGGCAAGCCTGGAAGGAATGCCATTGAGAAACCTGGTGTCGCAGGTGGTCTGTAAAGTCTTTGCCAGCCCGCAGTCGCCTGTGAGCCAAATTCTAATGTGGAGCTGGGCAGTAAATCTGGAGCAACTCCACTGACAAGACTGGTGAGAGCTTGGATTTACATGATGTAATTGAGACTAGGAGCTGGCCCGGGAACTTTAAGGAAGATTTGATCCTAGGAGTTTCAAAGGGGCCTAACAGGAGCTAAGTACCAAATTCCCACTAATTTCATGGGGATTGGCATCTAATCCTTCTAGGCTTCTCTAGACATTCTTGTTAGCTGGGATATTCACAGAGAACATTAAGGGACAAGTTCTGCCCTTTGTTGTCTCTGTGCTCTCACTTACAGTGAATGTTAGCAAAGCAGCAAGAAGAGTTTGTGCTTGGATGTGTTCAAAGTTCCCAAAAGAAAGGTCAGAGCATTTAAACAGTGGTCTCTGTAATAATGGACACACAAAAAAACCAGCCTAAAACATCCTGTAAAAGGGAAATCCTGTATTGGTGAAAAGAGTGATCATGTCTCTGTTCTTGTGTAAATGACTTTATACAGATAAATTAACCAGGCAGAGAGAAGATTGAGAAGATCTCTAGAAATGCTTGAAGTGGCAATGTGATGGTAGGAGATGACCTCTATACAAGGTGGACTGGAAGAACTGAATTAAGAAACAGTTGGCAACATCTGCTTGGTGCAGCAAGGAGGTTAAAAGCTGAGTTGCTTTTCTGCTTCAAAAAGAGTAGGAAATAATCTGGATCTCGCTACAGGTGTCACTGAAATTCAATGGCACATTCTTCCCTTTGATTTCAGGTTGACTTTGATTTCATCTAAAAAAGAAGCAAATCTGGCTTCTCCAGAGGGAGACAGAATGGTTTATATTTGTGGTAGGTAGGTGTACACTCCTGTGCCTGAAAAGAAGGAAAGCTACTGACTGTAGAAAACGGGAAAAGCAAGAGGATGTGAAACGTGGATTATTTGCAGACTAATTATGAATAAGGAGCAGCTAAGTGGTCAGATCCACTGTAGGGAGTGTGGTCAGCTTTGCTCCCAAAGGTGGTGCTGAAACCTCTCAAGTGCAAATAATAGTTTTGCCTTTATCATTAATTCCGGTAAGGGAGTTTCTCCCAAAGTCTGGACTGCTAGGTTTTGCCCTAAATTGAGTTCATGAATTTACGCTCCCTGGTTCCCTCGGCCATGCCAGCTCCTTGAGTTGGTTGTCAGCTGAGAAGCCAATTCTTGATAAATGCTGCTAAAATATTCGTCAGAAGCCTGTGTTTACATTCATTGCTATTACGCCTGATCAGGCGTAATACCAAAATTCCAATACCGTAATTCCAAAGAAACTGATGTTTTGTGGCCAGCTTCCCACTATCCGTGCCCACCTTTCCTCTGTGACAGGAGTCTCAGCTAATGGGAGGAAGTCTGGCTGCCAAAGCTGTGGTTAGAGGTGACAGTGTTGTGTCTGCAACAGGAACTCTTCTCTCTGCTGGCACTGGGACAAGTAGGACTCAATCGGTGTCAGCGGTTGACTTCAGCAGGACCTTTGGGGGACTCCTGGTGACTGGCAAATTGGATTGTTTGTTAAAGTTGCCTCAACAGGAGCTAGGAAAAAAAGGCATGTTAAAAGACCTTTTTTTTCCCCCAAACTTGGCTCTGAAAAACCTTTATATAAGACGACTGCTCTTTGCCTCTTGCCTTTATGCTTAGACTCAGCATAAGACTTGAACAGTGCACAAGAAGAAGGGATGAGGAAATCCTCTTGCAAGAAAGGGGTGTTGTCTTTGGTTATAGTTTTTCAGGAAAGGAGCTAAACGTTTAGCTAATATTTGACAAAAGTAATAGGCTGGATGACTGTGAGGTTTTCCGAATCACAAAATGAATAATCAACCTGGAACTGAGGAATTAAGAGTAAATCAACAGAGTCTTTAAATAGTAAAAGATATCCTTGGAAAGATTAATGTTTTTAATGAACTAAACATATGCTTTCTAATGAACAGATGCAAATTTCCCCCACTTCTGCTAATAACTGTTCCATAAGATGCAGTTATAAATTCATACTTCATCATCCTATTTCTTTATTTTACTCCTTAGAAAGCAAGATCCGATATCTCAGGATATGTTATTGGTTGGAAGCATTCATCACTTTAGCATCTGGCACAGTATTTTTTTTTTTTTTTTTAAATATGTTCTTTTCCTTGCTGCTCTGCTGAGAAGGTGCTCCCTGGGAGAACCACACTGCAAGCCCACGCTCTTGGGAAAGTACACCATTGCTTTCTGGTGTTGGAAGCCCCTTCCAATCTTGTGTCTGTGAATCGTCAGGTCCAGTTTTCTCCTCTTGGACAACCTTCTACTACTGGTCCACTTGCCAGGCACCTTCATGGCCTTCACCACTCCTCTAAGCCAAACTATTGCATACAGCTGCTCTGTGAGAAGGTGCTCCCTGGGAGAACCACACTGCAAGCCCACGCTCTTGGGAAAGTACACCAATGCTTTCTGGTGTTGGAAGCCCCTTCCAATCTTGTGTCTGTGAATCGTCAGGTCCAGTTTTCTCCTCTTGGACAACCCTCCACCGGGCCCAGACCT
>NW_008795924.1:781286-797098 GCF_000699145.1 Aptenodytes forsteri
TTTTTTTTTTTTTTTTAAATCTGTCCTTTTCCCTGTAGATTTTGTTTTTTCATGGTGAAAACCTTCCCAAATCTTTTTGGATGGTGTGGAAAGCCAATTGTTACTTACACATGCCAATTAATAACAGGTCTTTAATTTTTTCCAAAGCTATCTTGCAAACGGAAGCTGCTCTGCTGAGAAGGTGCTCCCTGGGAGAACCACACTGCAAGCCCACGCTCTTGGGAAAGTACACCATTGCTTTCTGGTGTTGGAAGCCCCTTCCAATCTTGTGTCTGTGAATCGTCAGGTCCAGTTTTCTCCTCTTGGACAACCTTCTACTGGTCCCAGACTTGCCAGGCACCTTCATGGCCTTCACCACTCCTCTAAGCCAAACTATTGCATACAGCTGTGAGAGATGAGATGCTGCTCCTTGCTGTGGTGCTTGAGGGTTGCCTTGCGCAATGGCCATCTCCTTTCTTTACTGGGTTGGAGAAATGTGAGGGAGAAGGGATTTGCACTGCATTCATATGCAAGGCGCCTGTGCTCCCTGCCAAGGAAGGGGCTGCCTCTGCTATGAAATGGCAGATTGTGATTGTAAAGTCCTGCTTTGTGGGGGAAATCCCACTTGTTTATGCAACTAATCCCCAGTGAAGTCAACAAGCTTTTGTAGGCAGGAGAATGGATTTTAGTCTTTAAATGCCAATGTGGTTATAAAATGGCCAATTGCAGTATTGGCCTCAACCGTGATGGCACCTTGAGATTGACTGCAGAAAACGGTGTGGAAAGTGTGAGGCAGTGTCCCTGTGGTGCTTCTGTAGTGGAGGGGAGAGGGCATCTCCAGAAGGTTTTGGGAAAGCTCCTTCTGGGACTGTGCCTACCTCTTGCATGGGAGCACGTTGGAGATAACACTCTTGTTTAAGTCTTGCCATGCTTTTAACCTTCACCTACAGATACTCAAAGGAAAAACCTAGCTTCTTCTAACCAAATTAGCTCTGTGTTTTCATCTGCCATTATGTTAATGCAATGCGAAGCTCAGCAGATGGCACAAAGTAAATTATGCTGGGGAGGAGGGGGTGGAGGAGGAAGCAAAATTGACCTTTCTAGGACTTGCTGTTTTTCCACAGCATGGTTTGAAATGTAAAGTTCCACGTCCTGCTTAAAGTCACATCAGTCAATGCAAAGGCAGACAGAATAGGCACAGAGATGACAACGAATGTTAACTCTCCCTGGCATTGAATGTTTCTGAGCTTAATTTACCTGCACATTTGTTCAAAGAGCCCAGCGTATCCCTCACAAATGCTCTTCCCCGTCTGAAGCACATCTATGGGTTTGCTCGACAGCTGGCTTTTGTTATGGTAGCCCACTACGTCGTATTCTGCGGGAAGGAACACAGACGAAAGTTCATCCAAAAGCCTGAGGCAATGGGATCGACAGGCAGCAGGAGCAACGCTTGGATTGCTTTTCAGCTCCATGAGCACGAGCAAAGAGAAACGAGCCGTGGCACGTGCTGCACAAGGATGTTGTGGATGGCTGGTGGGGGGAGAGGGACAAGGACTATCTCTCATCACTGTTTGTTCTAAGCCTGGGCTGGGATTCAGCAGTGGAATCCAAATGGGAGGAAAACTCTGCTTTTTTAGAGAAAGCGGGCCTCCCCAGGGGCTGCCCTTGTGTGTGGGGATCTACAATATCAAGAGCTCCTGGTAAAAAACAGAGCTCTGCATTTGAAAGAGTCGGACTTGTGTTACTGTCAAAGGAAACCATTGAGCTTTTTGCATTCTTTACAAGCAGTTTGTATTAAAATTACCTGAAAAGTAGCTTGTTGGGAAATACCTGAAATGATTTGTTGCAAGTGAGTCATATTAATACCTGAAAGTGTAGGAAACCTTAATTTGTTTGAATGAATGCAGAAAAGTGGTACAGCAGGGTTCGTTCAGACAGAGCTTGAGGAACTGGTCTGCGAAGGTTAATTCAATACTGACCAACCTTGGTCATGTCCATAACCTCTTTCTTAAAATACGAACATATTTTTCTGACAAAGCTCTAAGGAATGCTGCATCAGCTGATTCATCATCCCTTTAATGCTGTGGAAGAGGAAAAAAAGCTGGCAACACTCTGTATTTGTGCTTTGATGAAACACTGCAACTGCTTGTCTTTTATCTAAGGGAGCTCAGCTGTCAGCTGCCTCAGGGTTGGCTCGTGGGGCTGTAGGGAAATGCTGGCTTTCTCGACCTGGGCTGTTCACTGGGCCACCAGCAAAGCTGCAGAGCACTTTGAGGGGTATGGAGAGCTAGCTGGCTGCACGTGGCTCTGTATTTATGCTAGAAATGATAGCTAAAATAATTTCTTTTAGTGCTACTGCTGCATGGAGGTAGCAGTCCATCACAGGCAGGGAGTTGAACTGGGTGGGAAGAGATACCCAGGGAGCAGCGCTCTCACTTAAAATCCAAATAAGGAAGGAGTTTATGTAATCAGTGCTCTTCCAGGATAGATACGTTGCATTTTCGTGAGCCGATTTAAATTCCTAGCACTGTGTTTGTTTCCCATGCATGTAAATAGGGGTCAACCTCTGCAGGAAGGAAGGAGAACCGGGGCCAAGATGGCGTAAAAAAAAAAAAATCTTGTGAGGAGATCACAGCGTACCTGTTGGGGACCAGAGACATCCTGTGAATGCGTGTAAGGTAAATGGACTGACTCAAACCAGACTGGCCATCCCAAGCAGGATCTGGCCCAGGCAGTGGCAGGCAGAAATGAGTTAATAGCATAAAAACTGAATGACCAGTAGCCGACAGGAGCTTGGCACTGGGATGAGTCAAATGCTCGGTTTCAGGAAATGCAGTGAAATCAGCAGTCTGTATATTTGAGGGCAAGATTAAAGCTGCTTGGGATTGACCTAACTATGCTAACCGTGCAGTTGCTGGCAAAGCTCTGCTGATCTCAGTGGGTGTGAGATTAGGCTAGTGCTTCCCAAATTGCTCTTCTGCTCTCCATCAGCTGGCCTGTTCAGCCAGCGAATTGCACTGCACCAGAGCCTGTCAGGATGTGTAAGAGGTGAGGGAAAGAATAGCTGTACAGCTGTACTTCTCCCCTTCCTTCCCCAAGAGATAATGGGAAAGAAGTATTTTTACATATGCTATGCAAAATGCAATCAAGTTGCACATCCAGTTTCCCCCCACTGAGGAGCTTGGGGTGGCAAGAAGCTTTTTGCCCCCTCTGATGTGCCAGACTGGAGAGGCTACAAATGCTGCCTCATCCTCCTTCCTTGTCCTCTTCGCATCTTGGTTATTTCTGAAACACCAATGTTTCCTGGGCTGGGGTTGGGTAGGAAGGGGCAGGGGAAACTGAGTGATTGAAGCTCTTATGAAGGTTGAAAGGGTGCACGTACAGGCAGGAACAGCAATTGAGCAGGTGCCAGCACGTTTTATGAAAGCTGGCCTCTCTGATGTGCTGCGCTGATATGGCTGATGGACGTGTCAATAGGACCAACGCAGTTAGGTACCAGCTAGAGACTGGAGTGCGGGATGTATCCATGATACTCAGGGGCAAAGCTGGCCATAAAAACAGCCAAGAGACTGTCAAAGGCAAGAGGGCACCTCACGCAGGACTGGTTGTGCTGAGCACTGGGCTGGGTCCAGGCTGCTCCTTGCAAGGGCTGGTCTGCTGCCCAAAGAGGGAGAACAGAGGAGCTGCAGAAGCAGCTGTGATGACACCGAGCTGGGAAAGGCAGCTTGATAGTTCCTGGTGGTACCTAAGCTACACCGAGATCCTCCCAGAGCAAAGGCACCAGGATGCAGAGTGCTCTGGGAAGGGCTGCATGGGGGTGCAGGGATTCAGGACAGTAGTGGAGATGAAACTTCTGGTGGCATTGGATGGCTCTGAAGGTGACAGCCAAGCCTCTGGTGCTTGGCAGCCGGGCTTCATGCTCTGGCTACTTAGATGATACAGACTTGTATGGTTACACTCGCAAATAAATCAGGTAGGAGTTACAGATTCATCACGTGGAAAGAAATCATTTACACGCAAACCTTGTAGGGCCTGGCAGTGCTAGGAGAGGAAGTATGGAAACAGAGATTGTGAGATAACCTCTGAATATATTTCTGGATGAATACATCCAGAAAGTCTTCCTACCACCCACCACGTGAAACTAACCCACAAGATATATAGTAAACTGCAATGGCAGAGTAACAGAGCAACAGCCTTATCTTCTCAACTGAAGATCTCAACCTACCTATGTGATGGCATATCCACATCCATATGGCTCGGACTTTCTCCAGATCAGTCCGGGCTTGTTTAAGCAGGGCTTTAACAAGTTCCTCTACGCTGTTCTTGACGTTTACCTGTTTGTGAGGAGGAAGCATTGCAAGATCGTGGTGAAGAAATTGCTATGGTAGATCTCCCTTCCTCCCTGCTCCCTTGTTCTTCTAAAGCTAGTGAGAACCCCACCTGCCAGGAGACTGCTCTAACTCGAGCTTCATTAAAAATAGAAATACAAAGCCATGTTTCAAGCAAGAAGTATTTTTGGTCATAGTTTCTGTCCTAGAGTGGGAATCTCTGTTTGCAGGGAAATGGTTTTTCACTTGTTTGGGAGATTTTGAGGCACTTGCCCTGATAGCTCAGACTAAGCTGGTGTTAGTGCTGGTAGCTAGGTTTCAAGGAACATCCCCGCAGGGGAGCCGGGAGGAGGACAGAGGCAAAAGCAAGACTTACTTTTAATGCATAGGCATCCAGCTTCTCAAATTGCTGCAGATCTACTGGCATGGATTTCAAAGAGGATTTGTCCCATGGATATGCTGGGAAGAAACAAGTTCTCATTGTCTCGGGAAGGGAGGGGGTATTTTTCCTGGCTGTATGCTTGAACAAGGGGACACAGCAGAGCTCCTGCCCGACCTGTGGAGGCATCCATCAGCAGGTGCTCAGGGAGCAGAGGACACGAGGGCACTTGCAGAAGGTCCCTGCCAGCTGCGTGGAAAGCAGGAGCCATCCTGTCTAGTCTAGTACAAATTGGGCAATGCTGGGGTGGGAGGTGCCCCTGCATCTTTGGCACTGTATAACAGCATAGAAAATCCCAGGATGTTATATGGAGGTGCACAAGATATAAAGCAGGAGTATCAGGGAAAATCTGTGCTGTGGAAACCCTGGCAAAACCATGACTTTTTAAAAAACTCAGCAAAGAGCTGCATTTCTTCAGTAGTTTTGCTGAAAGCGATGATTATTTTGCATGGTAAAGGGCCACAATTCTGCATGAATTCAAGCGTGTGAGAAACGTTACATGGGGAGCAGTTGGACTGAAACCGGTGTGCCTGCCCCTCTGCATCTTTGCAGGCTCTAGGCTCCCAGTTCTACTCAGTGTGAATAAAGGGTTAATAACTTGCCCTAATTAATCAGATAACTTATTTTTTAACAGCCTCTGAATGAGCTGACGCTGTTCTCCCTCATCAGTGAGCCACCCGAGTGATCCAGCTATAGCTCAGTGCACAGATGTATCGGATGGACATCTCCCCCAAATCGCTGTCTGCTCAGCACTCCCTTTTCTTCTGGGCTGGTGAGAGAAGAATTGAGCTCTACGGCAATCTCTCCCCCTGTCATGTGCTGTCAAAGCCATTCTGGACTAAAGAGATTCTTCTAGCTATCTCTGTAGGATTGTTATTTCTCTGGAAAAGAGGATTTAAAAGAGATCACAAAGTGAAAATGCTGTTGCGTGAATCCTGAGTGCTGGGCGAGGTGAATAATGGTGCCGTAGAGCTGCTGTTTGTCTGGAGAGAGGTGACAAGGAGAAGTGAACTGCCTTGGGCTGCATGTGGGGGGACAGAGGCTTTGGCTGGTTGCATACTGCTTTATTCTAGACCCTTGCTAAGCAAGTGGGCCGCCACTCTGCTGCCTGCTCAGTGGGTGCCAGTGGGAGCAGGATGTACCAGAGGCTCCAAGAGCATCCTATCCTACCTGAGAAGCCAGCAGTGCTTCTGAAATCTATATTCATCACCTGCTCCCTCTCTATCTCCCCAAAATGGGGCTCTGGCCCCTTTGCTGCCAGCTCCAACCCACTGGGGAGGTGGCCAGAAGGTCTATTCCTGACTTGCAAAGGTGTTTTGTTAACGTGAGCCCTGCTTTTCTTGGAAACCTCTGCCCCCGTCCCGGTGACGGTGCAGCCTGCCAGGCGGAATGCAGGCACATCCCTGTGCCGGGCAGGTGCCCGTCTGCCAAAATCAGTGTGTAGGCACACGGCATCTGTTTCTTTAACAGGTTTGTTTGTTTATCTCTGTTTTCCCTGAAAAGGGCTATTATGCTGACCTAAAGAGAGATAAAGCAGATTGATGCGTTTAAAGGTTCCCACTCTCTACAGCTCTGAAAATTACTTTTTGCCTTTTGGGAACAGGATTTTTTTTTTTTTAAATTGGTTATCAGTTTTTTGTCTTTGTCAGGTTATAGCTGCAAAGGCTCCCCGCAGATGTGGGATCCGCAGTAATTCATGTAGCCCTGTGCAGTTAGGAAGTGTGCATCGTGCCTGTTTGCAGAGTAGCCTTCCTCAGGTGCGGAGCCTTGGGAAGGTCTCGGGCATGTGTGACATTCCTAAAGCCATCCCCATCTGCCAACCTGATGAACAGGGGGCTGGGAAGCTGAACACTACTCGTGGTAATAGAAATTAAATCCCTTGTCTGTCTTCCCACTTCAGTCTAGGCTTGCAGCAGGGTAAGCCCTGTTTCTAGGACTGAAGGGCTTCCTATCTGGGGCTGCCCTGCATTGTGCCCCACCATGCCACTGGCGTGGGGCAAGGGGACAGCTGATATTTACTGTGCAGGTCTTTTCCTCCTGGCGGCCGTGGGGCTTCGGTCCTCTGGAAACCTAGAAAATTGGGGAAGGGAGCGTGAGGTGAGCAGTTGTTGGCAGGAGAAAAAAGACAAATGGAAATAAATTATTCTGGGGAGCAGGACTGGGTGGAAAAAGTTGAAATAGAGGCTTTTCTTTGCCCGTTCCCTAGCATTTGGGCATGGATGTCAACACCCTGCAGAGCGTGGGTGCCGAGGGGAGAGGGATGAAGCAAGCTGCCTGGACAGCCACTGCACCTTGCATCCCCTCCCCGCTGTCCCAAGGCTCTGCACAGAGGCCACATTCCCTGGTAGTCAGACATCTCCTGTTCTAGCCTGAGGGTTGGGGACTTCTAACCCCTGCACACCACCCAGCCAAATCCCCCAGGCATAAAGAAGGGAGAGCTGAGCTCGAGAGCTGTTAGATGATAACCCTGCAGAGCGCTCTGCAGGAGCTGGAAGATTTCTGAGGGACGCTGTGGCCCCCAGACTGTCACCACCCACCTTATCCCAGAGCCTGTGGAGGAGGAGACTCCCCTTGCCCCAGGAGCAGAAGGATTTTGCTCCTCAAGGTGCTGGCAGGGTCCAGCAGCATCTGCCTGGCAGGGAGAGCGGGCATAGGGGTTGGCATCCTCTCAAGACCCTCGAGCTCCCGTGGGTAGAAGGGAGCCTGTGTCCTCCTGGGAGCAACCTGCTGGGCAAGGGCTAGCTTGGAGACATGCGCCATGGCAGAGCAGAGCCTCACCTTTGTTGTCCTGGCCTCTCAGGCTGGGTAGCCTCCGGGGACCTGCAACAACCCTGGCATGGTTAGTGCAATCATCGCAACCCCTACCCTGGCTCAAGGGGTGCAACATCTCCTTGAGCTCCCAGAGGGCTTCTTGCCCTCCCTACTTCTGCATAGGGAAAGATGCGGCCCCTTCTCTCTCCCACCCTTGACCCACTCTGCCAGGATTCAAAGCCTGGGCTGTACCTTTTCCAAAGGAGAGTTTCTTGAAGAGTTGTGGGGTGGTATCCTTGGGATGAATCTCCACTGTCACTTGGGTTCCTGCAACAAATGATGACAAACTCCCTAAGAAAGGGAAAACTAACCAGGACGCAGAGGAAAAGGGCAGGATTGTCTGCCAAGGCATTGCTAAAGCCAGTTCTTAACTTTAGCAAAAGAAGTGGCAGCTCTGGCCATTGCGAAGGTGCCAAAGCGCTTGGCTTTCCTGGCAAAACAAAGCACCCTTAAGGTAAACTGTACAGCCAGAAAGCCTCTGGTCACCTCCGGTGTGATTTGTAATTCTCAAAAAAACTCCAAAAAACCCGCAGCCCGTTATAGCCTAACAGGTGATAAAGCGGATCATAAATAAAGCAGAGGTCCTCAGCGAGGATTATGTGGCAGCTTAAAAAAAAAGGTTTATCACCATATTAAATAGCTCTTGATGGAGATACGGTAAGAAGAGAATCAATTTCTTTCATTGATTTTTCTTGGAAACAAACACAAAAAGGCTCAGAGCTATGAAAATGGATACTTGTGATACTAAAATCTTTGGCAGAGGCCATTGCCTGTAAAAGGCAGCGTCCTGGCAGAGCTGGCTGCGGTCCAGGTGTCCCGTGGGACTTGCGCTCTGTGTGCCATGATGCTCCAGAACAACCTCAGATGGAAATCTGGGGGTCTTGTGTTTAAAGTTTTATAGACAGAAGTACAAGGAAAAAAGTTGGGGAGTGTCTTATAAGAACTACCTGAACTTTTTGAAAGAGACTGCATTTTTTTTTTTTTGGCAAGTATTTCAGAAGGTTTTGCAACCACCAAGGTTCCCTGGAGGACCTCGGCGTGCTCGTGGGCTCCCCATTTTGGATCAGACAGAGGTTACTTTGGAGACTGAAGGTCAAGATGTTAATGCACCTTGGGGCTGCCATCCAATTGCACATGCTACTTCCTACAGTTTTATTGAGAGTCTCATGACATTTGGGGTTTTCCTTGAAAGCCAGCTCTTGGAAGCAGCTAATTAGGCAGGAATCTGCACTTTCATCAAAGAATAAGTTTTTCCTCAGAATTTAACTTTAGAAAGAAGTTTTTTTTTATCTCCTGTGATTATGCAGAAAAGTTTGATGTCCTTTAAAGCCCCAAAAGCAGAAGGCAAGAAAAACTGTAAAACCTGTAAAAAAACCCCTTTTAAATCCTAGAGTTTTACTCCAATTCTGGGATGCTTGCATACATCAGGGTGTCAAGACTAGAGCTGGTTGGTATATCTTGTCAGTTAATTCAAAGGTAAAATTAAGTTGTTTCTCAAAGACATGACTTTGTGCAAACAGTATAATTTTCTTACGATTTTTATATTTTCAGGGGTCCTTTTTTATTTCTCAAGATTATTTTTGTATTTGGGGTTTTGTGAGTTGTCTTGCCAACTTCCACTTTCTCAGTTTTCCCCATAAATTAAAATTCTTTGTTTTCAAGAAACAAATTTAACAATGAGGAATGCCTTCCTCCAGTAAGTTTAAAAGGCATTTAACAAATGAAAAAATGTAATTCCACAGAAATTTTTCAAAGTCCTACAACCATTGCTTTAAAAACTAATGGTATGAAATGGTTGCTGATGTTTTTCACTATTCCCAATCAAGACATCCTTCATAAAGAAACACTTGCATTTCTCCTCATTCTCTGTGGCCAGACACGTCCTTGGCCAGTGAGTGCTTTGGGGTGCAGCTGGCCCAGCACTGCCCCTACTCTAGTGCAGGGATGGCTCCTTGCAAGGATCTACCCTATGATAGGAATTCTGCAACCAGCTGTCTTAAGCTAAAGTTCTGCCAATATTATTTCTTCCAGCCCTTGTACCCTTCCATCAGCACCGGAATATCTGTCATTGGCAGGAGTATGTTGTTATCATGCTTTCTGATTATATCTATGCTATGTCCTGGTGGTCAGGGGGATGGTGGGAACTGAGGTGCTCCAGGACCCACCTCCACGCATCCATGCTGAAAGACCCAAGGATTCTCCAGGCTCCCCTGGGATTTTTAATTCTTCATGCTCAAGATCACAAAATGGTCAGGGTGGGGCTTTTCTGCTTTTTTGGTGTGTTCTGAGGTTATTTTATTACAAAAAAAGCTTGAGTGGGAGCTCACTGAAGTCCTGCTCTGAAAAACCGTTATCTCTTGGGTTGCCACTTACCTTCGTTAGAGTAAGAAGTAACGGCTTGTGTCTGCTTGCAGGGCTCCCTGGAGCCTCGCTGGCCTGGTGGCGAAGAAAACCATCTTAGTGCCTTGAAGAGAGCAGAGGTGCCCGGCATGGAGGTGGACTAAATCTGTGCCTTTGCTCAGCAGCGAAGTAAGTAATGACACAAGAAGCCTGACCCTGTTCTCCGGCTTCGAAGCCCAATTGCTCGTGGTCCAGGGGCGCCTTGGCCCCATTCCAGAGGGATGCTTCAGCCTGGGGAAGGGCTGGAGCAGGCACTGCCACTCAGGGGGGTTAGGGTGCTTGGACCAGCGGGTGCGTGTTTGGAGAGGTGGGTTGGGAGGGAACAAGCAGTGTGGGGAGCTTGCAGGTGATGTGGTCCCTGAGTGGGAGCATGGTGCGCTTCGCAGCATCTCATCCTCATCTTCATCTCTGCCCTCTGTGCTCCGGGAGCCCCTGACCATCTCAGTGATGCCAAGCCCCAGGGTCCTTGGGGCAGAGGGAGGTGAGTGGAGCACCTTGCATGCCCAGAGAATTGTAGGCAGCATAAATCCGCTCCCTGAGGCTGCACTGACAGTTAGCCAGGGCGGTCAGCAAATGCCAGATGACACTAAGCATAGCTCCCCGCATGGCTTTGGATGCTCGAGCCTTGCCGGAGGTGGGGTGGATGTTGGCCAGGATGCCAGGGCGATCCCTCACTCTTTTCCAAAGTGTCATGGGATCATTGTCCTGCCAGCCACCAGAGACCAGCACAAGGAACCTGGTTTTTACGGCTCGTCCTGAAGGCCAGATACCATTCGTACCTCGTGGCTGTGACAAGGATCAGGCCCGTGAATGATGGGATTTTGTGGCGCGGCATGGGGCCGCAGCCTATTTACCTCGGTGGGGTTGGGGTGAGGCTCATGTAATACAGTTTGTAAATATTGTGGCAGCACCAGCTGCTCGATGGTGTCAGAGGCTTCACCAAGATGCTAACATGGCTGATTAAAGGGGAAATTATTAACCCCTGCGGTGCTAGAGGAGTGAGAGCTCTGCCTGTTCCTCTGGTGTCTGAATTCCTTAGTAATCCTCACGAGGATTTAAATTGTGCCTAAGGTAGAGCTGCAAGGAAAGGTTTCTCATATGCATGCTAAATACTCCTGCCATTAGTTCGGGGTGGTGAATGATCGATACCGTCCTCTCACTCCTAATGGAGGCTCTGATTTGTCTCTGCAGCTCTGGTTGCAGACCCTCTTGAGCATGACGGAAGAGCAAGAGAGTGTTGAATATTTATCTGCTTCCCAGGGTGCAGGCTTTTGTTATCTGGTGTCTGAGACATCAGATTAAAAAAAAAAAACAACCAAAAACAACCCAAAAAACCCAAACCCCCAAAGTTGTATCTTGCCATGAAATATTGCTTGCTCAGAGTCTGTGAGCACCGTCCAGCCACCACTGATTTCAGAGGGGCTTGGATCAGGGCTCCTATCAAGCATCGTAATGGCTTTTGTATACTGTTATTGCTTCGCTTGTGGAAGCAAAGTTCCTGTTTGGTATAACTAGAATCCACTGTTTGGTACCATGAGAATTACCTGTTGTCTTGCTTTACCTTTGCCCCCCGCCTTTTTCTGCTAGACACCACATTAGGCTTAGACTACCAGGAAAGCAAGTTGGATGGTCTGATTCCCTTCCCCAGGAGCTGCTCTGTCCTGTTACATCGCAGTCCTGCAGCCTGGCTGCATGCAGCCAGGGGTAACCCCTTCAGGTGTTCCTTCTGAACTGTTTCAGGGCAGAGGGGTGAGGAACTGGCAGGGGAACATTCAAGACTAGCAGCTACATCGTTCCTGGATAGCAATCACACCTGCCTTGCACTCAGCAATCTCTGAGCGGGGGAGATGAAGAAAGGGCTGGTGGATAGATGGCTTGAAGCCCCAAAGGTTTCTTGCACACCCCAGACCCTGCTTAAGCTGTGTGAGTGCTGGGGAAGTCTCTGGAAGCTCTATCTGCAACCTGAGCAATTTGGGGCACTGAATTTCCCCTGCTATCAGCTGGCTGTGAAACATAAGAGCTCCGTGCACCTGAAATATGACCGAGCTCCATGGCAGCTTGCAGGAGAATCCTCTGCAGATGGCCATGCGCAGGCTCTGCAGTGCCACTGATGTGCGTCCTGGCCGTGGGGCAGAGTAGGGTACGGAGGGGATGCTTCCCATGGTGCAAGGCCTGAGGCCCTCCACATGTCTCTATTGAAACCTCCCCAAAAGTGCTGGAAAGGGATGGGTTGTTTCAAGCACATTTATGCTCGAGAGGCACAGCTGGGTGCTAAAAGCTTGCAAATGGGTTTTCTGTGCTGTGGCTAGTTTATCAGTAGAGTGAGAAGATGACATACCGTTAAGGTCTTTCCCCTGAGGTGGCTGTGATCTGCAGTTTCCATTTCCATCATCCTGCAAACCTATAAAATATAAATGTGAGATTGGCAGGCTGTCCTCCTGGAATGAGGTTCTGGCACTGCCTGGAGGCCAAGCACCCCGAAACCTTTCATGTAACCCATCATTCCAGCTGAATCCAGGTATCATTGGGATACACCTTCCCTGTCTTGTCTGCAGCATTTGTTGCAGCCGCTGTTGCTAGAGTGTGAAATACCAGGAGGAAGAAAGTGCAATAGTCCAGGTCTAAGTTGCTTCAATAGGGCTTGCTCGTATTTGGGTAGGCGCTGGATGCCGTGTTAGATGAAGCATGAACACAACTTCTGTATTAGCTTTGCCTATCCTTGTTAGCCTGGAACTGGTTATCTAAAAATCTAGCTTTTCACCAAGGTTTTAGAGCAGGAATACTCCTTTTTCTCCTTTTACTTCTGCAGGGAGGGTCCCCTTACAGTTGCAGAGCACAGTCTTAGCTTTTTGGAAGATCCCCTGAAGGGATAGGAGCTGGGCCAGGGAGACTGTCCCAAACTGTAGCTATAAATGGCTCAGGGTAGTCATCCTTGGAGACAAAGCCTAGACACGCTTCAAACAAAACAGTTTTGCCCACCCCTGTACTCTGTTGTAGTAGGTGCTGGTCTGGGGTGAAACTGTCGAGCTCTCCCCCTGCTCCCCTTGCACAGCCGAGAGAGCCTGTGGAGGCATCTCAGGGCCACCGCAGGACAGAGCAAGGTGCAAACGTGGTCCTCAGATTAGTATCCGTGCATATGTCACCTCCTCCTGCACCCTGGGTTGCATGCACCAGAGTCAGACACTGAGTAACATGCAGCATGCCACACTGCATGAGCAAGGGCTCTCCTGCACCAGCAGGAGGACCAGCGAAAGCACGCTGGATTTCTACAAAAAAAAGTTTGAAGTTTGGGGGTTTTGCAGCACGTCTGCAAAGGAAAAGGGGGGGGGGAAGCCCAAACCCTGCTCCAAAGCTGCTGCTTCGCTTCACTGTCTCCTGGGCAGCCGGTGCTGCACCTGCAGCCCTCCCCTCCGTCACACCAACTGCAGGCGGGACTTTACCTGCGCTTCGGCTCTCTTCTGTCTGCCTCTCTCTCTGCCCTTTCTGCTTGCTTGCTGTCTCCTCAGGGTGGACAATAAGCAGCAAATTGATCGTTACTGCACTGGGATCTGTCTTAAAGTCCATGGTACCCATCAGAGCATGGCCAGGGTGCCGGTCCTCCTGCGGAGCTGCTGCTGCTGTGAGCTGCCGTGTTTATTTTCCGCCCTTGGAAAGGCAAGCGCGCTCTCTCCCAAGCCGCAGCACTGGCGGGCTGGCCCCGCCAACTGCACCATGAGTGCTCTGCCAAAGCTGACCCTAATGAAGAGGTTACAAGTCACCTTTGAAAGGAAATCACAGGAGGGATCCGTTTCCTAAAGCAGAGGAAGGAGCTGCATTTTGGCCAGGGGGGTCTGGTTTCAGAGTGTGCCCCTGGCTCCCCCTCCCCTCTCTCTGCCCTTTTCAGCTTTAAGCGCTTGTCTACACTCAAATCCCCCAGCAGCACTGTTTGCTGGGGGAGATTTGCTTCCCGGCGCTGGCAGAAATCCTTAAAAGGCTTTCTCCTTTGATCCTCTCCCCCGGTGGGAACTTAAAGGATGCTTAGGAGTATAAATAATAACAATAACTGCTGCAGGAGGAGGGGAGAGGAGGGCAGCAGCTGCAGCAGGGGGAAAGGGGCTAGAAATGGGGCACAAGCAGCCATTTGCAGCGGGGAGGATCAGCCTTTGCAGGGCTGCTCCGTGTGCAAAGTGACTGTAGCGAAGGGATTTGCATGGTGTAAGCCGGACTGTCCCAAAGGAGCCAAAAACATCAACCTCCCTCTGCCCCAAAGGACCCCAAAAAAATCAACCTCTCTCTGCCCCCATCAGCATGCGAGCCCAGCTATCTGGGGTAGCTGGAGACCACTAATCAAAAAGGAAAGCCGTGCAAATCCCTGGCTTTCTAGAAACTCTCCTAGCCCTACAAAATGGGGGAGAAGAAGGGTTACAGTGCAGGTTAGCAACTGGGCTCAGCTGGCCCCTGCAGCTTGGAGAAGGGGCTGGCAGAGAGACGCTTTCTAATTTTACTGCTGGCCCCTGTCCTGCCCATGCTGCCAGCCCCAGCCGGCTTGGCTGGTGGTCCCAGGGGAGCGGTAGCACCTGTGGGCTGAAGGACTCTCTGGCAGCGTTAGGAAGGGCTGCGGGAGGCACTGGCTGGCAGAGGGGGTTTTCGGGAGCTCAGCACAGGCAAGATGCCTTTTTGCGGGTGTCGCGAGCACTTTTCGGGCAGGAGTGTGAGAGCACTGGGTTCCTCTGGCTGTGGGCTGAGGGAAGTTGTTGTCCTGGATCTGCAGGCAGGAGCTGGTACTACTGCCTGGTGTTAGGTTACTCATGTTCGCAGACACGGGTTTTCCCCGTGGATCCTGTTCCCTCCCAATCTCCTGCCCCTTTTCTGTTCTTGAGCCCCTTCCAAAGCATGGACAGCCGATATGCCCCCGTGCTTGCCTGCAAATCCAGCCCTAAGCAGCTCCTCAGCAGATCCAGAAATAATGTGTGTGGCTGCGGGGAACCTTCCTCCATCCAGCTTTGCTGGTGCACCTTTGTGTGGTCCTGCACGCTCTGTGACCCCCTGGATGGTGCCTGCAGCGTCCCTGCCACGAGGAGAGCATCAGGGATGGGACGTTGCATGTAAGCCCCAGTAATGTGGAGAGAGTCCCATGCTGGGGATGGATAATATCGTTGTTGGGGTCCAGGTAGCAGTTCTGCTCTTTAGTTCGTGCATCAGAGCGGTTTTAGGTTCAGGGGTCCCTGGTTCAGCTCTGGCTGTAAGGAGCTAGCTGGGTGATTAAACCTGATGAGGAGGAGGGAGGGACAGATGCATGCTGAGACGCACTGGGCTTCGCCAGGCAGACTTTCCAAGCCATCTGGGGCTTGCCTGTCTCCGGCTCAGGTCCCTGAGATTTATGGCTGGAGTGACTTTCTAATCACGGTTTTGCCATCTGCCTGTTGGCCTTTAGCACCCTCCTCTCACCTGTCACCGAGTCCTGCCGCTCCTGCCCGTGCCACCCAGTGAGGAGCACCCTTTCCTCCCCATTGCCCCAGCCGCTTGTCTGAGGTGCAGCCCTTGTTCCTGTGGATCCCTTCTCCCTCATCTTTCTGGGTGGGACCGTCTGATCTCCTGAACAACTCATCCGCACAGCTGAATCCTAATTCTGGTGTCCCCCAGCTCCTGCACCAAACTCTGCTCCGGCTAATGCATCTTCCCACCAACCCACTTCACTCTGCTGCTGCCTCCCATCGACGGTGATTTCAGAGAATCATTGAACCGTTTAGGTTGGAAAAGACCTTTAAGATCATTGAGTCCAACCATTAACCTAGCACTGCCCATGTCCCTAAGCACCACATCTACAGGTCTTTTAAATACCTCCAGGGATAGTGACTCAACCACTTCCCTGGGCA
>NW_008795924.1:798257-834857 GCF_000699145.1 Aptenodytes forsteri
TACTGAGCCCTGGGGAACACCACTTGTGACCGGCCGCCAAGTGGATTTAAGTCCATTCACCACAACTCTTTGGGCCCAGCCATCCAGCAAGTTTTTTACCCAGCAAAGAGTACTCCTGTCCAAGCCATGAGCAACCAGTTTCTCCAGGAGAATGCTGTGGGAAATGGTGTCAAAGGCTTTACTAAAGTCTAGGTAGACAACATCTGCAGCCTTTCCCTCATCCGCTAAGCGGGTCACCTTGTCATAGAAGGAGATCAGGTTAGTCAAGCAGGACCTGCCTTTCATAAACCCATGCTGACTGGGCCTGATCACCTGGTTGTCCTGTATGTGCCACGTAATGGCACTCAAGATGATCTGCTCCGTAACCTTCCCTAGCACCGAGGTCAATGCATCCATGCATCCGGCTAATGCATCTTCCCACCAACACACTTCACTCTGCTGCTGCCTCCCATCAACGGTGATTTCCTTGCACATCCTGGCCTTGCTCCTCCAGCAAAACAGCTTGCTCCTCCTCCTGGTCTTCTCTTAACCTTGCTCCTCTCCAGCTCCAAAATGGTGATGGCTCAGTGACAACAAGAAGGAAAAAAAAATCTCATTGGGGACATTGATAAAAGGAGCTTTCACTGGTGCAACCCAAGTCACATTGAGAACATGAGCTGAACTCAGTGCAAACACCCAAATGAATATTGTGGTGGCACCAGCTGATGTTAAGCCGATGTGTTTCTTCCCTGGCACCTCAGAGCCGGAGCCTCCACAGCCGAGCACATGGTGGTCGCTGCTTCAGTTGCTGCTGGCGCTTTCCTTCCTGGCAGGCTGTGAAAATTAGTGGAGTCTTATTTTATTTCTCTTAATGGTGAACTGGCTGCTCCTGGCCCAGCTGCCCGCAGGCAGCAGTACTGCAGGCTGAGCACTGCTCCACTGTCTTTCCTCTGACAGCCTCAGCTGTGTTCTGCCAAAATGTGTTTCCAGCGCAATGAAAGCATCTGCAGGAAGTTTCTGCTCTCCTAGAAATAACAATCATCAGGGAGAAGGTAGTTGTTTTTGGAGGGCTCTTTTGCATTTTCCTTTCTTCTATTTTTTCCCAAGAAAAGGATACCTTGAGGGGGGAAAGGGAAGGTTCCTGATCGTGTTTTCATGATGGTGCTTTTATGACAGTGCCATGAGCACAAAGGCAAAGGCTTTGCTTGAAGTGGGTGCTGCTACCTCCCTCTGCAGCAGCAAGCCCTCCTTGTTTGAAAGATTTTTTTAAAGCCATGCGATTTCTCATGCATAGGAAACCTGTCATTGGCCTGAGATAAGGTCACGACCAGCAACATCTGTCTGTGTGCCAGGATATTTTTGAAGCTAAAAAAAATTTACATTTTGAGGAGGGAAAGAAGAAAGCCTTTTATTGCTGTGTTGATTTTAAAATAAAGGCAGCTCTTTGAATTTGCTGCAGGATTTAAAATGTTCACCTAAGTCCCAGGGAGATGAATTAATGGCCAGAGAACAAGAGAAGCTATCAGAGTGGCATGATTACATGTATTTACCACATGGCTGTCATTTCTCCAGGGGTGATCTGGGGGAGAGAGAGACCGTACAAATGTAGAGCAAAAATTAGGTTATTTGAATCCCATTGGGTAGAAAGGAAAATTGCAGGCTGCTTTCCCCAAGAAAGTGTTTTTAACTCTTCTGCAGGTGTTTTGCCTTCGCTGCGGTCCGTAAAGGCTCCAGCAGAAGGTGTGGTGGGAAGATGCTCTGTCTCTGCCGTGCCGGAAGGTGGCTACTGGAGACGTCGGTCCTGCTAGGGCCATGGTTGAGGGTGGCCAAATGCTTTTCCAAGGCCGTTGTAGATGCCTGCACCTGGAATAAGTGCGAGGACTGCCCTTCTCCTCAGTGCAGAGACATGGGGCACATTCTCCTGACCTGCTCTAGCTGTCCACCTTGGGGGAGATGGCTTACACCCCGGTGGTACGGGGTCTTCTCCATTGTCTGGAGAGGAAGCCTGGGCACGTAACTCCAGTGGAGACAACGCCAATGTCATCTAAAGATGAATCCTAACCCCTTTAAATTAGTTTGGAACTAACATGCCCTTGATAACACCTTTGGTAATTGGCTAATACTCATTGCTTTAAAAATTTTGCCTTTCATTTGATGCTTACTGGTTCTTGTGTTACGACAAATAATATCCCCATTTCCCCCACCTGTGCTGTCCATGAAGGCATTAGCAGTAGTCACCTCCAAGCTGTAAAGCGTTTGTGCAGGAGTTGTTCCCCATTGCTGCTCCTCCTCCTCTGTGCCCTTGTAAGATCTAATGTACCCTTTTTGAGATGGGGGACCAGGGCTGGACATACTGCTCCACGTGCAGGCATTCCAATGATTTCTGTCTTGTTCTCTGTGCCTTTCCTGTTAAAGTCCTGTCCCAGCATTAGCTTTGCTTTGTTCGCCCACCACTGAGCGGGTATTTTCACAGAACTATCCACAAAGCCTCCCAAGATCTGTCTCCCGACTCAGAATAGCTCATTTAGAGCCCATTATTGTGTGCGTGTACATATATATTTGGAGGTTTTTTTTTTTTTTTTTTCCCCCCAGGCATTACTTTGCATTTGTAGGCATTTAAACTCAGCTTCCATTTTCTCTCTCAATTGCAAGTTAACTTTGGAGCACCAGGAAGCGTTCATGTTGTATAACGCATTACAATTGCACTCTGATGAGTTTTAATCTACTCTTTTGGCCTGCCTGTCCTTTCTTCCTCCCTCCAACAGAGCTGCAAGACGCTGCGCTTATTCTCCTCCCAGCAGCTTCCAAACCACAGATTGCTCAGATGCTCTGTTCATTTTGCAGCTTCTGCTGTGTCAGCAGCTGTGCTTTATGATTTAAGACGGCAGCAGAACTTTCCACTGAACTATAAACCTGTGTATTCAGTTTCCTGGTATCCACACAACCGGGAAGCTAATTGATGGCTGGGATAGTCCTGCGAGGAGAGGTCAGGACGTATTTAGATTGCAGGGAGACAATGAGGGTTGATGCAGAACTGAATCAAATGCCACGACCCCCAGGAAGAAACATGGTGGGGGAGATGCTTTGAAGCTGGAGTCTACCTGTCTCCTTGCTGGAGTCTACTTGCCTTGGGGAAATAGTTGTCCCCAGGTTGAAGAGCCTCTGGCAGGAGGTAATGCATCTTGGATGGGATTGCTGGTCCATAAAAGCCAAGCCTGGCTGGCCCCTGGCTAGTGGTATGGCACAGCAATCGTTCCACTGGGGAGCACGTGGATAACCTTGCCCTGGCTGCCTGCACAGGGATGCTGGAAGCAGCCGTACGATGAGTATGGATCTGGGTGAGGAGTGGAGCCATGGCTTAGGGAATATGAGTGTCACGTCTCCGTGCTCAGAGAGAGGACTGCAAACATTTCTGCAGGTTTCTGCTACTTTCCCTTTTATTCAGTGAAAAATGACATTGCTGTGATGATCGCTGCTCTTTGTTCCTTGAAGAACAAGCTTTCAGCAACTGAATATTCAGCAGATGTTTTGCTAAGGTCTCTTAAAAATGAAAAATACCAACATTGATGCCCAGTGACAGAGACCTGCAGGAGTGGCCTTGTGTCCTCAGCCACTTTGGGTCGCTCTGGCAGGGCACTCCTCCCCTTGCGCAGTAGCAGCTGCATGCTGCTCAGCCTGCAGCACCAGCAGCGGAAGGCAGGGCTGCCTCTGTCCTCAGCACGCAGGGCTGCTGGAGGGAGGGAGGGGGCTGTTGGCAGGACATTCACCACCAAAGGTTGCCAGGGCGGGAGAGCTATGCTGTCTTGTCTGTCAGAGCATGGATCTGTTGACCTTCAGCGTGCTGCTTGGCTTACTTTTTGTTGCTGGCCTTTCTAGATGAGGAGAGCGGTTCTGGCTGGGCTGCGTGCGGTCATTAAGGCATTAATCCTTTTATAATCTCCAAATAACTCATCCTTTGAAGGCAGTGAGGGCAAGTGCGACAGACCCCCTCCCCCTGACCTTGCTGGGAGGCCAGTGAGCTCTCCTGGCTGCCGCTGATCCCTGGAAGAGGTTTCGTCCTCTCCCAACCACTGCCAGATCAGCTCTCAAAATGGCTCGTTCAGCTTTCCCAGTGACAGTCTGTGTCAGCTTTTGGATACCCTGCAGAGGGTTTAGGGATCGTTTGTTAAGGTGTCCCGGTAACCTGAGTTATGCATTAGCCATGCATTTGGGTGACGTGCTTTATTGTTAACCACTTACCATAAAATTACCCTCAGACAAGCTGGGTTAATGTACGATGTGAAATGCATCTGAGATGGGTAGTACGGTTACAGATGTTTTAAGAGACATAGGCGAAGAAATGAAGGGGGGAGGGAAACCCATGCTATATTTACTTACACCAGTATTAAATATGAAGGGGGGTCTCTCCCCCCTGAGCAGACTGGCTTTCTCGACTCACCCCTTCTCTGAAACTCTGGCTCTTGTACTGTGCAAGTCTGGTGGAGATTGTATAGCTGTTCTTTCCTAGAGTCCTCCAGGATGCCTAGGCAGGTTTATTTTCTTTCCCTGGAAGGCTATTTCTGGTTTATTCAGGAGGGAGCCTTGCCCCTTCTAATTGCATAAGCAGCATGTCACTTCCTGGGAGATGCAGAAGGTGCTTTGCTAGACCAAGTGTCTTCTTTTTCATTTTATCAACATCTCTGTGCTGCAAAGCCCTTCTTCTTGTTGACCCAGAAGACACATGAACTATCTCCTCTGCCCAATCAACCTGGTATTTTTTAATACAATGACAAATGTAAATGAAAAGCAAGTTTGGAAAAAATATCTGCAGCTCAGTATGAGTAGTGGTATTTGAGGGAAAGCAGACATTGTAGTAATCAACCTTTCTGGAGTGACAGTGGCCCTGGGGTGACTAAACCCCCAAACCTTCCTTTGTGAGATACCATAAGAGTGGGGTTGTTGTTTCTTGAGAGCTTTGTCTGCAGATGGACACACTCCCTGGTTGTTACCTGGAGCTAGACCTAAAGGACGTGAATGGTAATTTGGAGGCAAGGTCATGAAACAGTTCTCACTGGGGTTATTTCTTCATAACCCAAGATACCAGGATGCTGTGGAAGGAGCTGGATGCTCTACATGGTGGTCATGGACACCTGAGCTATTGGATGAGCTGATGACACAACGGTGGCAACAGAAGCAAGTACACCGATGACTTAGAGAAGCTATTGAGGAAACTGTCTCCTGTCTCTGAGATGGTTCATGCATATCTGCTGCTGGTGGGACATACCAAAGTGTCAGTAGTAAGGGCTGAACAGTTTGAATTTGCTGTGAGACCTGTGTTTGGAGGAGTAACCCTGGTGTTTCAGTGGGTACCTCTCTGAACTATGTCTACCGAAACGTGATCTCAGATGCCCTTGAATGAAGAATCTGGTGCTTGTCATGGCTGAATGAGCTGTTACGATGCCAATAGGAGATGGATAAACTTAATCCAGCCTGGAAAAGAGAAGGCTCCAGGGAGACCTTATAGCAGCCTTCCAGTACCTGAAGGGGGCCTACAAGAAAGCTGGAGAGGGACTTTTTACAAGGACATATAGTGATAGGACAAGGGTCTTTAAACTGAAAGAGGGTAGATTTAGATTAGATATAAGGAAGAAATTCTTTACTGTGAGGGTGGTGAAACACTGGCATAGGTTGCCCAGAGAGGTGGTGGATGCCCCATCCCTGGAAACATTCAAGATCAGGTTGGAAAAGGCTTTGAGCCTGGAAGGTGTCCCTGCCCATGGCAGGGGGGTTGGAACTAGATGATCTTTAAGGTTCCTTCCAACCCAAACCATTCTATGATTCTATGATAATTTAGGGCGAACCAGGCCTGGTTTTGCTACATAGGGGTCCTTGAACCAGGAGTGATGCTGACTCCGTGTGTTCCCAGGGCCGGGAATGACATGAAGGGGGTCTGCTATGTCCCTCAGAACACGCGAAGCTGGCTTGCAGGAAGAATGTGTCCATAGGGAGGCAGGGCTATTTCTTCCACATGTAAACTCGTTATTTTTTTTGGCCACGGACCAGAAGGTAAGTGCTGCCTGGAGCAGCTCCTTCTTTGCATTACGCTGTGGGCAGCAATGCTATTCATGGGCCAGGAGGCAACGCATGGGTTTGCTCTATCAAGCTGGCACTGATGGCATTCTCCTTTACCACATCTCCTGCCCTTTTTGAGGGCCACACCTTCTCTCAGGCTGACTGTGTTACTGCCATTCCCACCCAAAATGGGTTGCTTGCCAGAGACACAGGCTGTTTGCTGTAGCATGCAACACCTGCCAAGTACAGGCTGCCTGCACTCGCTGCCGCTCACCCTGGCCATGGGAGAAGTCCAAAACACTGAAGCATTTTTGCACCAGCCAAACCTTCACGCTTTGCCAGGTATTTTGCTACCACCTTGGAAGAGCCAGCTGGCCAGTTCCCCAGGTTGAAGCCCCAAGGCGTGCTGCTTTCCCAGCAGCATGGTAGGGCACTGAGAAGAACCAGACACCTTCTCAGTTCCCACTGCCCTTCCAAAAGGTGCTAGAAGATGATCCTGACAGCCTGCCGCTCTGACATGGACACTGCGCCTGGCTGGAATGAGCAACCTGGGGTTGCCATGGAGATGCCTGATGGGCATCTCTAACTTTTCAGAGACCTGGCGGGATGCCGGGGCATCCTAAGCAACTTTAGCAGTGCTGAAATATACCCCATCTGCTCCAGGAGACCGAAAAGTAGTCAGGAAAGACTTCCCTACTCAGGATGGAATGAGCTCACCTGTGGAGCTGGGCTGTCTGTCTTGTCCAGTCACTGCTCCCACCTCCACATGAGCTGTTGAAAATATGAGAAAATGTTATTAGACTCTTTCCTTGAACAGCTGACCAAAAATCACATTATGCTTTTCATTCTGCTTGCATAGTTTCAGGAAGCTGAGCGCCGAATGGCACGATGCTGTGGGTCTGGTGAGATGCATGGTGCTTTGTTCAGAGAAGGAGAAAGTTGTTTTGATAGAGAAATGGAGAAAAAATGGAGAGGAAGGCACAGTCAGTGGCACAGCACATCGGTGTGAGTATTGGAGCCAGACCCAAAGCGTTAAAACAACCCAGAAAGCCTAAGAGGGTCCCTCAGGACAGCTCCTGAGTAGACTCAAGTAATGAATTTTCACTTCTGTACTTTCATTATCATTGTTCTTAGCTGGAAATTTACCATTTGTGCCTCTTAGCTCTGCGGCACATTATTCGTGTCATTGAGACAGTTGCAAGGACAGTGCTGTTCACTCAGCTTTCCTGTTGGAAACGTGATGGGCTCAATTCCTGCAGGCTCCTGCTAAGCCCGAGCTTTGGGGGAGGAGAAGTGTGCATGGACTGTTACCCCAGGAATGATGCTCTGCTTTGCCTTCTCTCTTGGGCCAGCTCCTTCAGATTGCCCAGAGAAGTCCCAGGTTTACCATAGTGCTGAAACAGCCACTGTGCTCAGCAAAGCCTGTAACTTCGTTCTTTCAAACATGAGCTGGTGACTACCAACCACCTTCCCTTCCCTATTAATCCAGCCAAGTACACGTACCACGATTAAAGGCAAGAGTAGACATGCTTAGGTTCAGTGCAGGCAAACTTGGTGGGAAGGAGTATCAGTCACTTCATTGCAAGCAAGATTAGTCTTTTTTTTTTTTTTTTTTCCAGAAATATTTTGCTATGTCATGTAAAATATTGACATACTTCTAGAGAGGTAAAAGGAGAGCAAATTCAGAAGTGCGCTACAACATTGTACTGGAACACAAGTGGCAAAGCTTTGCGGTACCACAGCATAGCTTCCAAATCAAATACCTTTTTTAATCATTCACGCTATTTATTAGTTCCTGGAAAATTAGGGAACCAGGGACGTGACACTGATAATTTGTGTATCACTCCCTGATACAACTTCCCTTGGAGTTTATCCCTCCTGTTTGGTAAGATCAGCAAAAACTATTTTATTTTTCCCAAGACCCCCAGAAAGTGGAAAAGCAGGAGAGGTAAGGCAGTGTCCTCCGTGAACCAAGCCTTCCCAGCATGCTATACATCAGGTTGCATTTTTAAACATCAGTGCCACCCAATCTACTGCTCGTGCTGGTCCCACAACTGACCGAGGTTGTCGGCTTTGCCTTCGTCTTCGCTTCCACAGCTCTGGCAGAGCCTGCAAGGGACAACATGACTGTCAGTTCACAGCTCTCAAGTCACTGAGCTGCCCACCTGGAAGTGAGTAGTTCTCTGTCAAATCTGTGTTTTGCTTCTTTCACATGGTTTATCTCAAGGGAGAGCCATTGGTGACATGCATGTAACAGCAACTTCTGCCTTCTCCCTGCCCTGTGGCTTGGGGCTGCATTAGGAGCCGGTGCCTTTGGCTGAGGACATGTCTTGCTCTCCTAATTTGTGTGCCTGTCTGCTTTAGGGTTATTCAAGCAAAAGAAGACACAACCCCTGTGACCACCCCCGCAGAGCTGAGGAAATGAGTACTGGTCCCTGTTCAATGAGGGAAAACACTTTACTGAAGAGACAAAACATCTTCATCACTCTAAAAGTATTCCTTAAATAAGCAGCCATAAAAAAAGTAAGATAAGGGCTCCTGGGCATTGCACGTGAGGGCTGTGCATCGTGCACTCGGTGTTTGGAGCTCGTCTGCTCGTGAACGGTTTGCACCAGTAAAGCCCGGAGTTGTGCGGGTGTGGGTGCCGGTGCCAGCACATCTCCAGTTTGTGGAGGCACATCCCGTCACTGGTGGGCCCGCTGTTGAGCTGCCCACAGCCGCTGCAAAATAACTGTCACCGCTGTTGAGCTGCCCACAGCCGCTGCAAAACAACTGTCAGCCTTTCCCCGCTTGGTGGCCAAATGTCAGCGGATTCAAATCTCTGGCGGCGAACGTGGGCAGCCAGCTCTTTGCTCTTTCCATCGGCGCTGGATCAGATGACAGACTCCCCTGAGTATTATCATCGTTATTTATTTGTATTGTGGCAGTGCCTAGGAACATCTCCCCCGTGGACCAGGAGCCTTTCATGCTGTATGCTAACGCAGCACAGGTCGTGACATGCATCACCAGCGCTGCTGTGCTGAGTAAATACTGAGTTATTGCAATAATGTTGCCTCCCCACCATCCTCATCCCTCTGCTTCCATGTCAGCTTGGAAGCAGCATCCAGCCATCACTGTTAATGCCTTCCTTGAATCTGGTTAATTTGATGGGCCAAAATGGTGGCGAACTGGCTGCTCCGCAGGGCCATGTTGCAGAGCAGCCTGGGAGCGATGCAAAGCTTCAGCGGGCAGCATGGCCCCTCTAATCCTGACCGGCAGGCTAATGCAAGCTGGAGAGCATCTCTAGAAAGCAGGGTTGTGCAAATAGGCTGGTTCAGTTAAAGCAACAGGTCTCCAACTAAGCATAACGGGGAGGAACTGTTTCACTGGGTTTTGCTCTGTGAGACCAGCTGTCTCAATTAACTGTCTCCCCTTACAGTGTTTTTCAACTGTACAGAGATGAGCCAAGGACACATGAACGTAACGTGATCTAGGAAGGATCCCCAAGTGCCAGGAAGTTGGAGTGCTGTTGCCTCCCCGCCGGCTGCGCTGCTTCTCCTCTTTATGGACGTGTGCAGCCCGGCCGCTCGCTGAGCAGGGCTCCTCCGAGCAAAGTTTGGAGGATAGCTGTTCAGGCTTTCACGTGCTCACGGTTGTATTAATGCTGCAGTAGCTCCCTAACCCTTACATCACAGAGCTCCTGGGTGCTCTTGTGCAGTTGCCTGGAGTGGCTATTGCTCTTGGCAAAAAAACCCCAATTTACTGGTGATGGTGCAAAACGTCTGATTTGTGGGGGAAACACCTGAGCGATGCACACTGCTGATCTCTGCACATGGCTTCTCTCCTGCCTAAGGCTCCCTGCAGCCTCCCCAGCCCGTGTCCCCAGCCCCGTAGGGATGATGGGTCGTGGCTGTGCCCAGGCTCCCCACTGGCTTCTTACCCCTTTTGGGGGAGGCCAGCCAGGTGCAGGACATGCTTTCTGCCCCTGCTATTGCTACCTCTATCGCTCGTCCTCCTGCAGCCCTGGCCAAGTGCCCCGCTCTGCTATTTTCTGCCCCTGTTTCTGGGCTGCTCTAAAGAGCGTGCGTGCCCCCTTGTCTTAGGGGCAAACAGTGGCAGTGGATGCTTCATAGAACCTCTGGGCAGCCACAGTAGCAGGACAAAGCTGCATCAGCAACAACCAGCAAGAGGAGGGCATTATTGGGTGGTAACAAGACTTCTGAGGATTTGCCTGAGGTTCTGTGATCCCTCTGTCGTTCAGCTTTGCTTGGGGCTCCTCTCCCTGCTGAATTCTGCCCACAGCTACCCTGATCCCATTGCTCATGCTCGAGCAGGAGCAGTATCATCTGTGAGATGGAGATGCTGGGGCACCATGAGCTGGTGATTTTTGGGACCATTCAGTGTTAACCCCTGCCATGCCAGCAACTGCTCTGGCTTCGCCCCCACTTGCATGGTGTCCTGCTCAACCCCGCAGGCATGCAGGAGGCCCAGGTGGCATGGTGAACATCATGTGAGGCAAGGAGCCGGGGGCTGACAGCGGCCCTGGGCCAAGTCGTTATGACCATCTGCTCTGCGCTGTGCCAGGCCAACGGCTGCTATAAAGAGCGTGCGTGCCGCAGAGCGCTGGGGATCTGGCGGTAACAGGAGCTGAAGGACTTCAGAGAGGAGCTGACTCTGTCTTTTCAGCTCTGCCTTGTGTATATTTATCTGTACATACAAATAGAGAGCGCTGGCTGAGATGGTTGGGCGTCGCTAAGCTGTGCAGGGGCATGCTGAGCTGGCTTCCAGCGTCCCCATGCCTTCGGCTCCATCCAGCCTTGGTGCGACGTGGAGCAGCCAAGAGGTTTGTAGGGCAGCAGCCAGCAAGGCAGAAGGTTGGGGTTGCCAAATGTGGGCAGCAGGATTTGATGGTTTTCTGTGCTCATTTGCAATCCGGAGGTGGGATGCTGGGGGGTCCCTGCCTGGGGGATGACTCGGGATCGCAGGGAGGGGAGAGGCTGCTGCTCATGGCGGCAGGTAAAACCAAGGGACAGGAGCCACGAGACATGTTGTGATGGTGAGAAAGATGGGGGAGAGCAGGAGCAGACCCTGTCCTCTCGCTTACGGGAACTGCAGCGAGTGCCTTGGTCAGAAATGGGACTTTTATCTAAAATACACACCTTGGCAATGCGGAAGAAAAGCAGGAAAGGGCTTTTGCTCGGTGCTATAGAGCAGCCGTCAAACACCTGACTCTACATTTTGATTGCAGCCAACAAAATTAATGCAGTCCAATGCAAGGCTTTCTCTGAACTTGGTTTTGATTTTTCAGGAAAATGTGTTATCAAAGGCAGAAACGCGGTGAAAGTATTGAATGAGGAGTGCTCAGGTATTGTGCGCCCAGGGAGGTGGTGCAGCGCGGGGCTGTGCTTCGGGACCTCAGTATTAGGGAATTTTCTAATATTCTGTCTTTGACTCTTAGTCCTGTCCTTTTCTTTTAACTTGTGAAAGGCATAAGGCCACTCCTAGCTTGGTGGAAAGAGATTTTCTTTGTGAGCCAACTTGGACAAACTTCAGGACCTGCTTAATGCTGGTTCTGGTCAGACTGAGCTTCAAAGGGACATTAATTTCAACCGAGCTTTAAAATTTTTCACAAACTGGTTTAAAAATAAGGTTTATCAAAATGCATCAACATTGAAAAGAACTATTTAAAAATAAATCGGTGCTTACAATAACTGAATTTAGAGGACCAGAAATGTAAGCGTGGGAAGAAATGGGTGATGGTGACTCCCTACAATGTTTCCTAAACTGAAAAAGATCTTTTATTTCCATTCCAAAAGCACAGCGAGAGTCAAAGAAAAAGAAACCTGAATCTAGTTGACTTAAAGGTCATGAGACTTAGCGTCATGATATTTGAGGGTCTCATGATTTTTTAAAATGTTAATACTGCAAGCCCTGTGTTGGGAAATTCACTGCCACTAGTTATCAGCTACATCTTGAAGACTGAAGTTGTTTCTGATCTGCTTTAGTGGAGGTTTGTTGACAGAGTTATCAAGTTACTTGTGGGAAAGGTCTTTTATACAAGGCCTGTGAGATAGTATGAAACTGCAGTTTTTTTCCTAATTCCTATAACATTTCTGCTATTTGCTGACCAGCCCAAAAAGTGTTTAGTTTTTTAGGATTTTGGCAGCTGAAGTCACCATTGCATCTCTAGTTTTTGTCCTCAGGGATCTCAGCACACCTCAAAGAGGTCATCTGAGCTCCTGCCCGCATCTTGGAGAGTGAGGGCTGAGGTCTGGGGGTGAAGCATCCTGTGAACCTGGTGCACAGCTGGGTTTAAAGGCACATTTCTCTTTAGTACTTGATTTTCTGAGCCTGCCTCTTCTCTGCTTTCCCCAGCCCTGAATTTTACGCTGTGCTGGTTTTGACTAGGATAGAGGTAATTTTCTTCATAGTAGCTAGTATGAGGCTATATTTTGGATTTGTGCTGAAAACAGTGTTGATAACACAAGGATGTTTTAGTTGCTGCTAAGCAGTGCTTACACTGAGTCAAGGGCTTTCCTGCTTCTCACCCCACCCCACCAGCGAGTAGGCTGGAGGTGTGCAAGAAGTTGGGAGGGGACACAGCTGGGACAGCTGACCCCAACTCACCAAAGGGATATTCCATACCATGTGATGTCATGCTCAGCATATAAAGCTGGGGGAAGAAGAAGGAAGAGGGAGGCGTTTGGAGTGATGGCGTTTGTCTTCCCAAGTCACCGTTACACGTGATGGAGCCCTGCTTTCCTGGAGATGGCTGAACACCTGCCTGCCCATGGGAAGGAGTGAATGAATTCCTTGTTTTGCTCTGCTTGTGTGCGCGGCTTTTGCTTTACTTATTAACTGTCTTTATCTCAACCCACAAGTTTTCTCAGTTTTACCCTTCTGATTCTCTCCCCCATCCCACCGGGCAGGAATGAGCGAGTGGCTGTGTGGTGCTTAGTTGCCGGTTGGGATTAAACCACGACATACCACACGTCATCTTGAAGCTGTTGGTTGAAATATTTCATATTTGGTTTATATGTAATGCTCAACAAGTGCACAGGGCAGCTCTTAAAAGGTCAAGTTTATATAAATGTATAATGCATATGTATAAAATATATAATTTTAAAATAAATTCTGAACAACTGTAAAACATGGGAAGGTTCTCTTAGGGTAACCCATTTTAGTGCTAGGTCAGAGGACCCCCGGACACACTATATTTTATTAGCTTTTCTGGCCATCTGTTGCTAACAAGAAGTCAAAAAGGAGCTGAAATTGTTGGTGCTCAAGCCATGCCTTGGGCTATCGGACCCCAGCAGTGCTCACACATTGCAGAGGCTCACGAGCTTCCAGCAAAACTCCTGCCCTGGTTATATCGCTTAGTATGATAGAAGATGGTTACAGGGTAGGCAAGAAACATGGTAACTCATTGCGCTGTGATATCAGAGCTGTTGTCTGTTTTAATTCTGACCCCATAAAGAAGTATTAACTGTGCTTTACAATAAAGGCCCAAGATACAGTAATTCTGCAGGATCTTGGCTCATGGAAATGTATTTTTTGTCTTTCCAGTAAAAGGCCCAGGCTTAGTTCTGAATTAGAGTAACAAACGGTCAGCGTTAATTCTGCTGCAGCGCTGGCACAATGCGGGGGAGCCCAAAATGCAGCCAGGCAGCGAGGCGCTGGGTGTGGGGTGCAGCTGTTGGAGCTGCGGCAGGGCTGGCCGTGCCCATCAGTGTGGCCTCTCGGCCCTCTGCTGAGGAACCAGGGCAGGCAGCCTGCTGGCAGTGCAGCACCTCTGGCATCAGGTGGGAGCTTTCTGCCTTTCAGTCACTTCATACGGATATGTGTGTGTATGTGCATATGTATGTGTACATGTTAGTGTGCTCCATCATTGCATTATTGCTATTTTTTGCAGTTCTTATTTTGTTTACAGCCCTGCAAAGTTTTTTGACTTGTGAAGCATGAAGCTTCATGTGGAGCATCTTATCCTCCCTCCCTGGCCTCATCCATCTCATAGCACCAATACAGCTCAACCCCCTCTTCTGAAAGCCATGGCCCTCCAGCCCCCAGTGCACTCCGGGCATCCTGCGCAGAGAGGACGCCGATGCCATAGAATCATAGAATCATAGAATCACTGAGGTTGGATAAGACCTCTAAGATCATCGAGTCCAACCGTCGACCCACCCCCACCATGCCCACTAAACCATGTCCCTAAGCGCCTCATCTGAGGTTGGAAAAGACCTCTAAGATCATCGAGTCCAACCGTCGACCCAACACCACCATGCCCACTAAGCCATGTCCCTAAGTGCCTCATCTACTCGTCTTTTAAATACCTCCAGGGATGGGGACTCCACCACTTCCCTGGGCAGCCTGTTCCAATGTTTCACCACTCCTTTCAGTAAGGAATTTTTCCTTACATCCAATCTAAACTTCCCCTGGTGCAACTTAAGGCCATTTCCCATGCTGCGGCTTCCCGCGAGGCAGCACCATGGGGCTGAAATGGGCACTGGGGGTGGGCGTGGGTGTCCGCTGCTGTGAATCTCTGGCCCTTCCTCGAGCCCTCTCCCATCTCTTCCCTTCCTGGGAATGGCTCCAGCACGCACCAGCCAGCCATGGAGCGGGTGGTGTGGGCTGTGCCTCTGGCTGCTCCATCACCCTGGCGCTGAACCTGGAGGTGACACTTCTCCCCTGCAACTGCATGTGATGCTCACACAGAGCCGGGGTAACAAATCCCCAGGAGCAAATTCTCCCCTCGGCAGCTCTTCACCGGGGCTGTTTGCTCTTACAATGGATGGGTGTTTTCCCACTTGGAGTTATCAGCGTATAAAAGAAAAGGAGGTGAAATAGAATTATGGTGTCAGCAGAAGGGCTGTGATTCATAGGGCCTATGACATCACGGGGCCAATGACACCATGGGGCTGGATGCTGCCTGACTGACTTCCTTTTCAGCAGAAATTACTGAGGATATCATTTAGTTGGGAAAAGGCATCCTCAGTAACTCATTCACTTAGAAACGAATACTGGTGATTAAATGTTGCCATATATTACTTAGATGAGGTGAATTCTTGTTCTGCACTTAAATATAGAGAGGCAGGTGCTCAGCTGGTGTAAACACATCTGCCTCAGAGTAAATTAACCCACATAAGTCAGGGGAGCTGTGGTATTTACACCAGTGGTTTACTAACCTTTAATGCATGCGTGCAGCCAGGAAGCCTCTACGGTGATTACCCACATTATGCTTGGTGCCTGCCAGTCCCTTACCGCCACAAACACCTAATTAATTCCCATGCTTTTAAGGAAATGAAGCCATACAGAAATATGCCACCAGTAACAAATTACACAGTACTGATGCCACCAATTAATGCTGCAGGAAATAATACTATATTTCAGATGCTGAATGGTTTTTTTCTCCTAAATTAATTTGTCACCGTACAATAAAATAAGGCTACTGTCCTGCCTGGAAGTTGCTAGATTAACATTCAGACATTGTCCGAAGTGCTAGAAGGGGAAAAAATATAATGGGCATAGGTCTTTATTTTTTTCCCCTCTTGTTTTCATTATGTCTAAGAGAAAACAGCCAAATAAACATATAAGTCTGCCGTACCACCTAGGGATTGTGGTGGCTGTCCCACTGCTCCCAGCCTCCACCAGCATACCTCCCACCCCAATGCTCCCATCTTGCCTCTCCAGGGAGCTGATGTATACTGCAATATTTTCTAAAAACCAGCAGCTGCTAAGATGGCCTCGGTCCCTCACGCGAGGAGCCTGCTGGTTTTGTTATTACCTCCTTGCCCAGGCAATGCAGAAGCTTCTGATGTTTCCCATGCAGGTGAGGATGCGAGCAAGACCTCTGGGCTTCTGGGACTCTGTGAAACAGGTCGCAGCTTCGCTTTCCTTAAAGTAAATAGGATAAGTTATGGCAAAAGGAGGAAATGAGATGAAGTATGTACTCCCGCCAGGGCTGATCTTTGTACCCGCGAGCTTGAGTCACAGTGGCAGTACCATTTATGTGAGTTCGCAAAGCAGAAGGTCCCTTTACCTGCCCAGGTATGGTACAAATGCACAGGCTGAGATTTTTTTTCAACTGAAAGCACATGTGTGAATGCATCAGGAAATGCTGATGCATGCAGGTGCCATAGAGCACAGAGAGGCATCAGGGAAACAAGCTGGGGCAGGTTACCTGCTCCTTCCCGGTTTGCCTGGGAGGGCACAGGAATGGAAAGCAAAAGGGAAAGCAGGTTTGCTGGGTGGTGGCACCTGCAAATGTGCAGGGACGAGGTGTTTACCGATGTAGGCTGTGGCTGCCTTCAAAGAACTCTCAGGTTATCACCAGGGTTCTCCATGCAAACACCCTGGAACCGCTGCTCCAGGAACACTGATAGGATTAAAAAACAAATTAATCTCACTTCAATCAGGTAACAGAGACGGGAGGCAACACCAGTTTAGTAGGGCTGGCGTGCAGAGTGTAGCCCATCTCTGTTTGCAAGGATTAGCTCAAAAATAGCCAGGCTACCGTTGTTGATATTTTTATTTATTTATGTATTATTTAGAACCTTTCTAAGTGTATGCTTAAGAAAAAACAGCATCTTGAGATGTTTACCGCTCCCCCCTGGGTTGCAATGTGGCTCTGATGGTCAGCATGTGAGTAGCTGAGTGGGTGCCAGCATTGTTCTTGTAGGGCCATCAGAGACGGTCTCCAGGCCATCAGCCAGGGAAGCATCTCATGCCAGGGGACAAATGAGGCCTAGAACAGAAACTGGGTGTCAAATTAATAAGCAGGAGAAGAGAGCTGGCTGGGTACAACAGCTCTTTAGCAGGGGCTCCTGCATCCATGGCTCCCAGGTGGTATGGGCAATGCTGCAGGCGAGGCAGGTTGCATCCCGGTACGATGGGCATAGCAGCACGTGCTGAAGGAATGCAAAACTAAGCCTGTTTCTGACCCTACAAACCAGCTCTGAGAGCAAAGGTAGCAATTCTTACAATGTGTTTTAAAAACCAGTGCCATATAGCAGCTCCTTAAGTCAGAAATGGTAGTGCTTCCACCTGCTCTCCCCAATCTTAATGCTCTGTCCTGCCAAGACATAAAGTTAGTTAAAAAGAGATTTTCTTTAACTACCACAGACTCTCATCCAGAGAGGACAGCTGTCAGCGGGGCATATTCTCAGTGGGCTCTCGGTGGCTTGGCTGTCTGGAAGGAGCATTACACAGTGACATCGAGGTGATCCACCTGGCTATCGAAACTCCACCCGCCCTAACGGGTAATGAGAAATGAATTTGATAATGTGGAAAATCTGGGCATTATTGAAAAGTTAAATCAGTCTCCAGTTGGATTAATTCACTGCTGGTAGCTGGAAAAATTAATAAAGTGCAAATCTGCATCAGTATAGGTGATTTTCTGTAAAGCTGTAAAGTATGAACATTATCCATCGAAAACTGTTGGAATAGCAGCTAAGGCTCAGACCCGCAAAAGGCTTTGTGCGCTGGGATGCTGACTGTCACGGTGCACCCCCAGAGTTTGTTGGAAAGGGGCTGGGAAGGACGTCCTGGCTTCCAGCCCTTCTGCCAAGGCTGGCTGGACATTCGGCTGGGTCCCCACCATCACCTGCCGGCTGCCTGGGTGGCTCTGCTCTTGTGACACTGTCTTTCTCATCTGAAAAGTGGAGCAGCATCAAGGTCTGGGCTGGGTGTGCCTTTCTCCTGCTGTACCTTATAGCCTGGTGGCTTTGCCATACTGTCCTGAATATGGAGCTGTACGTTTAAATCCCTTTAGGTACCGAAAGCACCAACATCCCGAATACCAGCTTCAGGATGCAGCTCTCAGAAAATAAAGCTGCATGAGTTGAGCTCTGACTACGTGACTGCAATGAACGCAGTGGAAATCTATTAAATGCACTTCTGGGGAATAATTTCCCAGCTTATACTGGACTGATCACAGATGAGGTTTGAATTTGGGCTAGAGACTTAAAAAATGCACAAATGAAGCTGGTGGTTTTGCACCTGGCAAGAGGAAAGCATCCAAAAGTTAAACTTGGCTTGTGTTAAGAGGAGTTATCTGTGCTGGCCATAAATTGAACTGGGATGGCTTAATTGCTCTTTTGCAGTAAATAAAGCTATAACTGAGTTGTCTACTTTATAATATAGAGGGGATCTCCCAGGCTACAGAGGATGATAACTAGCCAGAGAAATCCATTCGGAGGCTCTTTGGGATCAATAAGCAGTTAAGAGAGCTGCAGGAAGATGACATTGCCTGTCTTTGTGCACAGACACCCGAAGAGGTGCGGAGCTGTTAAAAGCACGAAGGGCAATGCTTGGGCTCAGATCCATCAGTTTTAAAACATGGTGATTTCTAGCTGAGTTTCCACTTGGTGTCCAAATACAGAGGTAAGAGCAGCCTGCACACCAGAGTAAATGGCTGGGGACCCATCAGCTTTGGTAGCAGCGCAACCACTCTCACCCTGGGATGGTGTCCAAAGCCAGGGTGATGGGCTTAGCCACGAGGTTTATTAATATTAGTGAGGGCACTGTGGCTTGGAGGGCATCTGAGGCCAGCCTGGCGCTTGCAGATGTGTTGCAGCTCATGCCAGTAGCTAGCCCTGGGGCTGCCTAACTTAGGCTGGAGCAAATCCGCTGTCACGGTGCAGCAAGTGGTTAAGATGCTTAGAGCTGGTTTTAGCTGAAGCCTTCCAAGAGGTACTGTTGCAGGGCAGCGGCTCTGTCTGGCTGTCTGGGAAGGGTCTCTTCCACTCATGAATATACTGCTGGTGGGGTAGTTTGTGCTCTTGGCGTTTTGCTAGGCGGGCTGTGCTGTTTCCCCTGTCTCTGGGGCAGTTGGAACCTGCCATCAACCATGGGAAACATAAAAAGCAATGACCGGCTCATCCCTAATAATTTACTTTGAAATGCTGTTCTGCAGAAGTGAGATCAATTACCACTTAGCTTCCAGCTCCTGCCCTGCTGGTCTTTTAAAAGGGATGCCTTCTAGCCCCACTACTCCTCACCCGGCTGTCGTGGTTTAACCCCGGCTGGCAAGTAAGCACCACACAGCCACTCGCTCATTCCTGCCCGGTGGGATGGGGGAGAGAATCAGAAGGGTAAAACTGAGAAAACTTGTGGGTTGAGACAAAGACAGTTAATAAGTAAAGCAGCCGCGCACACAAGCAGAGCAAAACAAGGAATTCATTCACTCCTTCCCATGGGCAGGCAGGTGTTCAGCCATCTCCAGGAAAGCAGGGCTCCATCACGTGTAACGGTGACTTGGGAAGACAAACGCCATCACTCCGAACATCCCCCCCATATGCTGAGCATGACATCACATGGTATGGAATATCCCTTTGGTGAGTTGGGGTCAGCTGTCCCAGCTGTGTCCCCTCCCAACTTCTTGCACACCTCCAGCCTACTCGCTGGTGGGGTGGGGTGAGAAGCAGGAAAGCCCTTGACTCAGTGTAAGCACTGCTTAGCAGCAACTAAAACATCCTTGTGTTATCAACACTGTTTTCAGCACAAATCCAAAATATAGCCTCATACTAGCTACTATGAAGAAAATTACCTCTACCTCAGCCAAAACCAGCACACCAGCCCACATTTAATTATTAATTCCCCCATGCCATGGGAGAGCCAGTGGGACTGCAACAGAAGCTGGACCAAGCTGCTGCCCCTCCAGCCCCAAATGCAATTGACATTCAGAATAGACCAGGAAAAACCGAGCTGTGAACCAATCACTGCTGTGATTCTGCTTAGTGATACGCAGGGGTTTCACCCGGCATCTCTCCCCTTGGTATGTGCACCTTCCTCACTCTGGTAATGCAGGATGCTGGAGTCGGCGGGTGATATCAGACTCCTGCTGGCCTTAGAAGGAGTTAGAAAACCCTTCCGTCCTCTGAACTAGGTCCTTTTAGAAAGAGGAAAGTTCTCCCTGCTTGTTTTGGAGCGGACATACCCAGCGCCATGGTTTGCCAGCAAACATTTTGGAAGGTTTGGGCTCAGGTCACAGCATGGAAGATGATATATTATGTTTTCCCTAGTGGACTTGTGAGAAAATGGACTGGCTCACGATCACTTCACAAGGATGGAAAGATGTGAGGCTCACTAGAGCTGTTATTTCCAATGACTGATTTGCTCAGCCTTGTTTAATTAGCTGTCTTTGAGCCAATCTGCTTAAGTGGCAGTGAGTTTACCCTGATGCAAAGCACAGACTCATAAAACTAGGGCTGGACTAGATGTCTGGTGCGCCAAGGCACCACCAGCTTCTGCCTTGATTATTTCCAGCAGATAGCTGTCTGATCCGGTCTCAGAAATGCTAATGATAATGATTTTCGTTGGGGGGAAGGTGGGGTACACCCCTGCTAGGTGCTTGGAGATCCGGGATGTTCAGGCTGGAGAAGCTTAACGGTAGATTTTGAAATACAAGTTAGAAGTGCACATTGAGTGCTTGGCTGGGGTTTGGCCATTTAGCCGCACCAGTGGAAATATTTTAAATTTTTTTTTTTCTGAAAGGATATTTTATGTGTTTGAGCAAGTAGTAGTGCCATGTTTCTCCAAAAAATGGGGAAGTTGAACTGTGGAGAAAATACAGCCTAGCTAACTGCGTGCTATAGGGAAGTTGGCTGGAAATTGAGACGTTTGATCTGCAGACTGAAATATCAACCAAAGAAAAGAGCGTGCTGTGCCCCGTGGAGGGGGAGCGGCGTGCCTGGGCTCAGCGCTCCCCTGGTGCCCGGCTCTCCCCGGGGAGGGAAGGAGGAGAGGCTTTGCTGGGTGCATTGCTGGGAGGAGGAGCAGGATTAGTATTTAGCCATTTCTACTTGGTTTTCCCTTGAACCTGAAATAGATATGGGTATAAAGGACAAGTGCTGAGCAGCTACTAGCCAGAGGGCACAAATGGATTTTGTGTCCTGAGGTAGCAGACCCCCCTCCCTCCCCCCCCAGCATCTCCCCTGTGGGGTTCGCTAGCGGGGTTGTCAGCGACCTGGCTGTCTCCACTTCCTAGAAAGTGTAGGAGCAGAAGTCCCCTGAGACATCCCCGCCTCCGACCTGGCTAAAGTTAACCAACAGGTTCTAAAATTGTTGGGTAGGGAGGGGGGCATGGATGAGGACGTGCTTCATTTCCTCAGGGAGGCCGGCTGCAAAATCTGTCATCCAGAAAAAGAAAGTACATGCTTCGCCCTTTGCCATTGGGGATGTTTTCCCCCTTGTGGTATCCATTAAAATGAAACTTTAACTGTTTAAAATGATCCTGCCCTTACCTCTGTGGCCTTATTTAGCTCTGCACACTGCCTCACATCCCTTTCTCCCTCCCCGTGCCACCTCGGTGCCTTCTGCGCTGCCAGCCGGGTGCCAGCCCTGTCACAGCAGCATGTAGCGTTGTGATGTTGCACATGTACAGGTGGCATTTCCAAAAGCATCTGTGGGGAGAGACACTTGGGTCCCGGGCTGTCAGTGAGGATGGGACTGGCCGTCCCATGGGAGCATTGGGCTACCATCCCCTAGAATATAACCCCTTCACAGCATCATCCTCCAGCGCTCTCCTGCCAAAAGCCATTCTTTGCCCTCGTTCCTCCTCTTGCCCTGGCCTCGGGATTATGTCTCTTTTTTTTGTGGAAATAGCAAATGCTGACATATCCCTGGGCTCAGAGGCATTGCATGGGCACGTGTGAGCTGGGGGAGGGATGGGAGCTTTCTCCCTGCCCTTGGCCACACCATAAAACGTGCTGCAGGCACTAAAAAGCAAAAGCAGGGGTATTGCTGAAGCCTGCAGTGGCACAGGTATCGCTCTTGCAATTCAAGATGTTCTCTGTATTTATTTTTCCATCTGGCTCCGTTTGCTGACAGCGAACAACCCGTGGCTTTGGGCAGCCAGCGCCTGCGCTACATATTTTTGTTCATCCGTCCCTCCCTGCCAAATGCTGAAGTCAGACAACTGGCTCCGGCTGGTGCCAGCTCTGGTTGCTCACACTGGGATTAGCACGTAAACTGGTTCAGTCCCACTGCGGAGGCCGAGCGTGGCCTTCTCTTTTACCTTGCTGGCTGCAGTTGCCTCTGTAAAAGATGTCTCTTATGACTTTGCTTTTGACTTTCTGCAAGAGACCGTGCAATAAAGGTTTTTTCACTGGTTTTTGCAGGTGTCTTTTTACCCTGCGTGCATGTGGGACAGCATGAACACCTCTTGGTCCACTGTGTCTCAGGCTGGCCCTGTGCTCAGTCCTTGGGCTGGACACCTCTTTAGAAGGGATTAAGGGGAAGTGTTGGACCCAAGGATCTCCAGGAAACTGAGGAGTAATCTCCAAAGCGCTGGGAGACCTAAAGAAAGCAAACCCGCCCTGAGATGGCGAACGTGACTGAAATCCTCAGTTACAAGTAAAGCTGTTCTGGTCTGCTCTTTTGCTTGCAGCATTCACCCTCTCCCCAGGACTCTGCAAACAAAACTAAAATATGCTGAAAAATAAAATTATCACATATCTTTTAAAAATTGTTAACTAAATAGTCAGCTTTTCATTTGGCTTAGAGTGATTACAGATGGATTAGCTGAAAGAATGGGGTTGCATTTTGCTTTTTAATCTGTGGGCAGAGCCCAGGCAGCTGCTGTAACGGTGCGGGGCAGAAGTCTTCCCAGTGTGCTGCAGCGCAGGAGCTGCCCTTGCGCGTGCTCTCAGCCCCATCCTGCTAGAACCAGGCACCAACTCTGCTCAACCTATGCAGCAAGTAGCTCAGTCCTCATTATTGCTTCTAAAAGCCTCCCTGTTAACCTGTGCCTCTGAGCTGAACTGGCTCCTGAGAGCCGGGGGATGCTCAGGATGTTTCTCAGTGGCTAGCAGAGGGCTGGGCATGAGGCTCAGCACCAAGTGGCTCCAGCAAAGCACCGGCCTGCTTCAGCCCATCTGCTCTCTTTTCTTCTCTGACTGAGACCTATTTACGTCTTGTTTTAGCCTGAATACACGCTTCCTGGTTGAAATTCTTTACGAAGACATACTTCAGCGAGAGGCCCTGAAATGGGAACTAGGCAGATGATGGCAGAAGACAGTAAAACCAATACAGAGATCCTGGGCCACCTCATCAAATAGCAGAACTTGGTGTAGGGGAATTGATTTCAGCAGAGCTGTGCCAATTTACACAAGTTAGGGCTTTGACCTAAGTAATTCACTGTAATAAAGATATCCAAATTCTGGAAAACTTCCAGGAAAACCATCTCCTTCGACCAGGTTGGTTATCGATATATATGCATATCGATATATATGCATTAACACTGTGTGGGGCTGTAAAAATCCCATATTTAAGGCAAGTTATAGCTAGATTTCAACTGTGCTGGGTGGTTACCTGCACAACCTGCCAGAGTGAGGTGTTGTCCTTGGCAGGAGCGAATGCTATTCCTGTTCTCCAGTGCACAGGGAAACTTGATCTTTGCTCTTCCCGTCACTCCGGAGCGTGACTGGGAGGTGGCTGGGGGGACTGAGACACTGGGTTTCTGCGAACCTGCTGGCGAGCAGGCACAAGGGGGATTGTCGGGGTGGGAATGTAGCCGTGGTGCAGCTGGGGGAATGTGCAGACTCAGTCCTGCCCGAGCACTTGTCCTCAGAAAAGCCAGGGAAGTGCTGCTGGCAAGGAGGGGGCTCGTTTCGGGGTCCCCAGGCTGTAACCCTGCCTGCCTGTTGCTCAGCGGTGGTGTGTCTTATTGCAGGGAGCGGTGCTGGTCAGAGCCTGTCTACAGCTTGCTGGGGGATCCTGGTGCCTGAGTGTGGCACCATGCAGAGATGCTGGTTATGCTGGTCCTGCCTGGGGTGACCGTGGATGCTGTGCCCTTCATCCCCGCCCCAGCTGCCATCTCAGGGCACCCCAGGAGATGCTCTCGCAGCATGGGTTTTAGGCATGCAGGACCTGGGTGCAGCCTGCAAGTTCCAGGACTATCCTCTGAAGCCTATTCAGGTTTGGCTGCCAACAAAATAAAGCCAGGCCTAAGGCTTTATATTTCCCATGCTTCAGACAGGTCCCTGCAAATGCTGAGCAGGGTGCTCAGCAGCCACTTGAGTGGGTATGGTTTGCTTCCATAGAATATTACACCTATTTTGAACCGCCTTCTTGCTACTTTTTATGTAAAGCCCCCTCCCCTTGGAGAAAAGCAACTGCTTAGGTCTAATTTCTTTCAGTGGGACTTCAGCATGTGCTCAAGTACTTTGCTGATTTGGGGCCCAAGTCATTAGCTTTACAGTTGATTACTCAAGTGGATTTTAGGTAGGGGAATGGGAATGCTAAGAGCCAGTAAGAAGAGTTGAGCCAATGCTCGGGCTTAAATTGAAACCAGCCTCAAAGTATTAGCACGGTCCCGTTGTGACCGTCGGTCAACCCCTGGTCTTGGCATTACTTCTCACCACCTCCATCTCCCTGCAGCGCCCGGGTATCCTCCCGGCTGAAGGGAGCATCCGCTACAGTGCCTGGTCTCGGCAGCAGCCTTACCCTACTCCATTTAACAGTTTAATGGCATTTGTCAGCTTTAAAATTACAGTCTTAGCGGCTTCACCCACAGCAGAGTAGCAAACGCTGCAGAGCTGATTGCGTGCACTAGAGGAGCTGATTACCTTCTCAGCGTTTCAGATCATCAGAAATGCAAACAAGCTGGCACTGTAAATATACGTACATTTTAAGACAACCAGATCAGCAGTGCACACATGCTCTCAGGCCCTCACCAATTACCCAAATTGGTACGTTTCACTTGTCTCATCGGCATGTGCGGATATAATATATCACATAAAAATCAACGGCTCACAGCTAAGGTTGTCTGTTGCACTGTGGTTCTCAACTTGTTGATTTTTTTTTTTAAAGAAATAGGTAGATTATTTTGTACATACATTTATGAAGTTTGTAAAATTGCAGGTACAGTTAGGGCTGGCGTGTGTCAGCTCTGACGTGCTGCCTGGCCCCGAGGCAGCAGTATCGGGCCCGTCCCCATGCTCTGGCACACGTTGGCCTGGCTCGCTGGTGGCAAGGGACAGCAAAGGGCTTTTTCTTTTTAAATAGTAATTGATGGGTAATTTAAAACCAGCTGCAGGGGCTTGGATTCTGGCAAAATGTCAACATTCAGTGCAAATGGGGAAAAAGTGTATTTTCGTCCCAGTGCCCCCAGTTCAGTCTAGCCTGCATGCTGCAGCCTCTGGTTGCCAGCCGCGTGGGGTGGAGCAGCAAAAGCAGGGCAAAGTCTGTGTTTTACACCGCCAATGGGGCTTCGGCATGCTCTGCAAGTAGGCACACTATGAGCTGAGTGCAAGGCACACTTACTTCCAGCTGAAAAGAGAAATGTCTCTGCACAGCATCTCCCCTCTTGCACTCCCAGGCCAGCACATCTCGCGTTCTTCATCTTTTTTTCCAGTTGCAGGTTGTCTGTGGTGAGGACTTCCCATGGGATGGCACAGTGGAGCTTTGCTGGTGGCTTTGGGTCAGCCCTACAGAGTCCTTGACTCTGCAGAAAACACCATGCTTGCTGAAAGCCTTGGCTCTCCTTGAGAAGGCAGAGGCAGGCGGCCGAGGACTGAGGAAAGCTGGCGTTAGTTTGGGGGCCTTCTGGTGATGCCCTTGGGCACAAGGAACAATGAAACAGCTAAAGGAAAAAGAAGAAGACATTTCAGTGAACAGTTTGTTTTTGAGTGTGAGCAATTTTAAAGATTTTCCAAATTATTTAGAGAGAGATTAAGGGAATGAACTAAGCGTAACACTGAATAGCCTCAAAAGGGGTCAGTGTTTTGCTTCAAACACACACACACAAACCTGCGCAGATGTTCTGACCTTTGAAAAAAAACCAGACAGACACAAAAATCAGCTAATCTGAAATGAAGGGACGATTTCACTGTTGCCAAAGAGGCTGAAAAGCATCACTTCACTCAAGCTGTTAGCTCTTCTCCCTCTCCTGGGTCTTGCTCTCCTGTTGTACCGTCTCCACACCCTGACGGTGGGAGCATCGCACCTGTAATCTGGAGAGAACCTTTGCACCTCCAGCTGTGTCTGCCTATCCAGCCTGGGGGATCTTCATCCTGTACTGCTGCAATTTCCCCCATTTCTTCCTTTAGCATTTAGGATTGCTGCTTTTCACTGTGCTGGCGTGACCCAGGCACGTTCGTGTGTGTAGACTCCCACAAATAAAATGCTGTGTTTTGAGCCTGTGCTGTGTCTTCCTTTTTATATGTATGTGCTTGCCTGATAGATGCAGGCACGCACCTCATCCCATGTAACTCTATTGTAACTCTGTTTGTGGGTTTTGCAGGGAGCTCATGAGGCTTGGGGGGGCTTTGAGCTGCGCCGGTGCCAGCATTTGCTCCCCCCAGGAGGGCACCATGCCAGTGCTTGCTCCCTACCTCCATGCTGGGTGCAAAGCATTTCCCAGTGCAGCAGTGTGGCTCTGCAGGCTGCTGAGATGTGGACAATAGCCCCTCCCGAAGCAAGGAGGTGGGAGATGAAAGAAACTTTGATGAGAGAAATAAAAGGGCAGGGAGAGGAAGGGGGCATAGCACGATGTCGCCAGGAGATGCTTGAAGGTCCCGGAGAGAAAGTGGGAGCAATACTATGGGTGAGTGCAAGTTGCTGGGTTTTAAGGAGATGCTAATGGATGGGAGCAGCGAAGGCACTGGTGGCAGCCCGGTGACTGCCTGGTCATATTCACAGTGTGGAGCAGTTTAGGCTGGGAGCATGTCATGACCTATCAACCCATCCCAATCTCCCTTCCTGCTGCTTTTGAAGCATCTTCCTCAGCTTGGACAGCCTAGGAGCTCCTCCACAGCTGGCAGTCTCTGAGAGCTGTCACCTGGTGAGGAAGAGCTGAAGGTGAGTTGATATGGAGAGGTTTTGCTCACTGCCTGTGGGCTGCACCCCAGCTGGGTTCTCCAGCCCAGCTGCAGAGGAGCCTTGTTAGGAAGAAATGAATTGCAGCTGAGATGTGGTCATGGGATAAATAAGGACCCAGGTGCACAGCAGGAAGTTCTGGCTAGCTGCTGTAGTGCTCAGTGTTGCAAGCAGCTCTAGAGATGTGATGGGGACTGTGTGTGGCAGAAAAGCATCCACAGCGGATGAGTGTTTGAGGAAGATCCCCTTGGTTTGGGAAATCTGAGTGTCTGATAACATTGCACTGTTGTGTAACACAGGGCTTTTGCTGCATGGAAAATGCCTGAAGGGAACAGCAGGAGCCTTTGCCTTAATGTCTCTGATCACATCCCTTGTGGTGATGGGGTCATGAGAAAACCCATCGTGCCTGCCCTCTCCCCTTGGGTACCACATTAGGTTTTCCTTGTTGCTTCCTAGCAAAGATGGGGCAGGCAGGGGCAGCACTGGTGTGCTGCTGCAGCGACTGAGGTCCTACATTGGGTACTTCAGAGAGGGATGGTGCTGAGGGTGGGTAGGGCAGGCCTGCTGCTGGCCAGGGCTAACTCCTGGCACTGTGGCAGAGGCTGTGGATGGGTAAAGTGCTTATTTTCCCCTCTGGCAAAGTAGGGGCCATTTGTTCCTTCCACCGGAGTGGTGGCTTGACCTAAGCATCCATGCCTTATAACCCTGAGACTGAGTTATGTGACTGAGCTGCCCAGGAGGCTGTGGTATGGGATCATTTTGGATGTGGATGGTAAGTGCAGCTGCTTGCTTGCAAAGAGGAACCTGTGTGTCAGCGACGTGTTGGACCCAATGTCCCATAGCCTGTACCGACTGTCAGAGAGTTTTTGGGGTGTCATAGCCCTCCCTTGATGGGGAGAGGAGGGAGCAGTTGGCTGTCCTCTGCCAGATGTCCTCCATTTCTCCTCTTTGATCCCCCAATCCCAGACTTGTTACCTTTCATCTGCTTCCACTCATTTTTGGGAGTGATCTCATATCAGTGCATGATGGACCCATCCTCTTGTTTGTGCTTCTGCCATGAGTGCAGAGCTTTGAGAATACACCTAGAAATGTCATCTAAAAATAATGAGATTAATGATCCTCACCCAAAAGTAAGACTTTCGCTTTCCTAGAGAGCTGGATGAAAACCAACAATGAAAACTCTTTCCCAGTGGGCAGGAAAACGTTTCCAGCTAGCAGAGAGTGGGTTGTAGCCCAGCCAGGAGCCCTCGTGTGCTGCCACAACCCCATCCGGTGGGGAGTCCTCCTTTTTGGTTAATATTTAGCTTCTGGCACACAGCAGTGCTGTGGCTCTGAGGGATGCTGGCCGGTGGCTTTCCTGCCAATGCCCAAGGAAACAAATCCCCAGGAAGAGATGTCAGCCTTGTCCTGGCAGAGCTGCTGCCTTTCCCTGTGTGGCTGGGGAAAGCAGGAGGATTTCTCCCACTTTCGTCTTTCAGTATTTACCTTTCTGGAGCAGGTGAGGGAGATGTTTCCCTTTCCTGCTCTGCACAGTGGGTTTTGCTGGGGGTTTCCAATGGGTCTCGATGCAGGCTCTGCCCTGCTTCCCCTCCATACCAGGTAACCCTCCAGTTCACTTGCCTATGCTCTTGTTGGTGTCTTTCATTTACTGGAAATCTTTGTATTTACCAGGAACACTGAGATTTATGCAGGACGATGTCAGATTCTATGTAATAAATTTGCCAAGAGTTTTTTTACGTTACCAGCTACTCCTAACCTCTGTAAATTCAGTAATGATTTAGCTGTAAATGGTTTGCTGTAGTGTCCTTCAGATACAAAATGAGAAAATGACATTGGAGGTTGGCAAAGTGAAATGCGGATTCATTCCTGTTCCCAGAAATGGGGTTTACTTGTGGACAAATTGGCATGAGACCCGTAGCTTTTAAATGGGCAAAGCAGGCTTTAGAAATTAATCATTTCCTATTAATGAGGAAGGTCCTGCACTCCTGCGTGCCTACAGGGAAGGACAGCAGTGCAGAGGGGACATGTGCCTGACCCCTGCAAATATTTGGGGTATGGTATGGTATGGAGGGAGCATCTTGTGCCCAGACCACTGGGTCCTTCCTTGCATTGCATGGCTTTCCTGGGTCGTGGTTTTTTTTTTTTTTTTTTTTTTCCAAAGGGAGCTGGTACCGACAAGCCCCCCCCGTAGCTTTTAAATGGGCAAAGCAGGCTTTAGAAATTAATCATTTCCTATTAATGAGGAAGGTCCTGCACTCCTGCGTGCCTACAGGGAAGGACAGCAGTGCAGAGGGGACATGTGCCTGACCCCTGCAAATATTTGGGGTATGGTATGGTATGGAGGGAGCATCTTGTGCCCAGACCACTGGGTCCTTCCTTGCATTGCATGGCTTTCCTGGGTCGTGGTTTTTTTTTTTTTTTTTTTTTTTTCCCCCAAAGGCAGCTGCTAACGCAGAGCCCCAGCGCTGCCAGTTGCTGACCTCCAGAGGTTGGTGGGAGAAAACCTCAGTCATCTGCATGGCCAGTGGGGAGTCGGGGGTCCTGGTCCCCAGCCTGGGGTGCAGCGCAGGCAGTAGCAAAATGGGGGGTCTGGACTCAGCCTAACACTGCTGCTTGTCGATGAGTAACTGGGGAGAAGAGACAGCTGGCCTGGATGAAGCCCAGAGCAGCTCTCCTGGCTCAGGTGCTCCCCAAGGATTCTCATCTAATTTGTAATGGCAAGGAGCCCCATCTCTGGTCTGAGGGGTCTCTGCATGGGCCCACCCAAGGCTGGGGCTGGCAGCTGCTGCTCAGGCTTGGGGATCTTGGGATATTCTGAGACTGTAGGAGTGGGGACAGACCTTCCCAGTAACCTGTGCTCAGATGCAGAGCTTTTCTTGAGAACCACTGCAAATGCCGCTCCCTGTGAGACAGAGCTGCTGAGCTGCCTCTTCCCAGGGCTCATGCCCCTGAGTCAGGGATGTGCAACCTGGAAAGGGGTCTGGGATGAACCTGGTGACATATATGGGAGAAATGCTGCAGAGAGGCAGCGTTTACGTTCAGACTTCATTAGGACAATTTCCTCTGTAATTGAAAAAACTGCCTCGCTGCTCTATTACCCCTTCCTGGTGAAGACCATCACCTTCCCAGGCTGGGCTGTGGTCATCTCGAGTGCAAAGCTGGCAGAGAGGCAGGGGGCGTAGGATGCTACTCAGGTGGAGATTATCCTTTTGCCCACAATGAAATAATCTGGTCGCAAGTGATGGTCTTACACGGGCTGTTACAGCACATGCTTGTTAATTTTCAGAATTACTCCTGAATAAGTTTCAAGTTTTGGCTGAAAGATCAGAGCAGGCTTAGCTTTCTTTTTATCCAAAACCAGATTTTTCTACTGGTTTTCTTTAACCAAACCCTGATATTTGTAAATGGAAACAATTTGCTTTCCTTGTTGGCTTTTTAAAAATGGAAATATAGGTAACAAAAGTTTTCTTTGCAGACTTTGATCAGAAGTCTTTGCAGGTTTTGATCAGAAAGCTGTGATTTTGGTCAAAAAAGCTGCTGTCTGTTTCCCCTTCCCCCACCTGTATCTCCCTCTCTGCTCTCCTCCCCCAATCCACTTAGACGAAAAAAATTTCCACAGGCTCAATCAGCATTGAAGAGTCACTTATTTAAAGGGAGGAAGAATATAGTGACGTTTGACTGCCTGTTTTGGATTCTGTGAAGGAATTTCATCCCCTCCCAGTTGCCACGTCTCTGGCATCCCTCCCAGATCCAAACTCTCTGGAGGATGGAGGCAGAATTATCTCTGAGCTTTGCAGCTGCCAGATGTTAACCGATGAAACAGCAGCCTCGCTGCTTCCCTCTTTACTCTGGGTAAACCTCTGCCTGCCTGCCCTCTTTGAAATGCAAAACTTCCTCAAATCCCCTCTTGCAGAGTTCTTGATGTCTCTTGCCAATCAAGCCTGACGAAGACTCGCTTCATTCCTCTTCAAGCTACTTGCCTTAAGAATTGCACTCAAATGTGGCTGTGTAAAGTGCCTGGGCATCATGAGCTGTGGCATGGAGGGATGGGAGCTGAGAACTGTGCAGTTATCACATCCCTTGAAGATAAGTGTCCTCTCCTGCCTGCCAGAGTAATGACACGAAGGCTTCCTCCCCTCCTTGTTGCTGGCACAAAGCGGAGGTGGTGCAGATCACTATGAGGATTTTGATCGTGTAGAACCTGGCTGCCCAAGCAGGAGGTTGTGCACGGCAGGAACCAGGCCGTGGCATCTTGTGGTCTTTGCAGCTGGTCCCCTAGGAGGGGCTAAGGGAGGGGCAGCCTGAATGTCGTCAACCGACCCTGTGGTGCCCATCACACCTGTTTGAAGGGGCCCATGGGCGCTGCTGGGGCAGTTTGTGTACCTGGGATATACGAAGGGGTAGCTTTGTAAAGACTTAGTTGAGATGCAGGTTTCTCTTGCAAGCAGTCAAATGATCAAGGCAAAACTTGCTGAGTGAGGTTTAGTGTTTATGCAGTCAGGTTAGGGGGGCACAGTAGGTCCTTCTGGCCTTCACACCCATCCATCTGCGAGATCGATGATAAATACAGCAGGCAGGCTACAGTGCCTGCAGTGACATTCACTTGCTTGTGTATGTATCTAGCACATGGGTGTGTAGGTTTGAATATTCCTGGTCTTGTTCCCTTTACCTGGGGAAAAACCTTGTGTTATTTTGCCCTGGTGAAGCCAGCAGTACCAGGCACCGTGTGCATGCTCGTGTGTTATGCTCTGTGCAAGGGTGCCGGACACATGCTTTTGCCCTTGAGTGCAATCATCCGTGTAATTACCCTGTGAGTGATAGGAAAGGGAAAAAAAAATTCATATTACCCTTATGATAGTGTTCATGGGACCATTGATCAAGGTGACAACTGGAAATTCATCACGATGTAGTAGGAAAAATGGGAACTTTCCTGTGCATGAGATGGGAAGCCGATCCAAACCAGCCACCGCAGCCAGCTTTTTGCTCTCTAATGGGTGATTCCAGTAGAAAAAACATCTGAACGGGACCCTGAAGCAGCAGCTACGGAGTGGGCTGGACCGTTCTTCCTCCTCCCTGCTGCTTTAGATAGACTTGCACCTTAAAAACTTCACATCTCTTGTTTTCTTCCAGAAGTAGAACCACAGCTCAGACTGCAACAAGCCAAATGCTGTGATAAAGTGAAACTCCTGTGGCAGGTTCCCCTCCCCACTTTTTTTAAAGCTTCCAAAGATAAATTGCATTTTGCTTCAAGATAATGAAATTTCCTTGGAGGAGAGACATATTTTTCTGTAGCTTTTGCATTCAGAACATGAGAAGAGTTTTTATTTTAAATCTCCATTGAAAGTGTTTGTCTGTCTATATTTTGCTTTCTTCACCGTGAACGCTCTGACTTCACAGAGCCAGCGGAGACCCCGAGACAGAGTGTTTCTGTCACTTATTATAGCTTGCGTTGACATAAAATTTAATCTTCAGATTTTTTTCGTCCTAAAGAAATGAAAGTTGAAGCCAGATTAGAAACAGATAAAAAGAAGTCATCCATCCTCAGACAAAGGAGTTTTTGTTTTTCTCTTTTGCATTTGCCTTTGTTAATCCTCTGCCTTAAAAGGGAACAAAGAGATCCTTCCACCTGGAAAGACTGGAAAAAAAGGAAAAACGCAGAGCGTGTAGCATGCCTGATCTGTGTTCACGTTGTCCTGTGGCTGGCATATCTACTGGGACTTGCAACCATCCTGAAAAACCCAAGTAAAGGGAAAACCCAGGAAGCAGAAATTACAGCATCTATGAAATCAAAGTGAATTTTTTTTGCTCCTAAGAGGAGAACTCACTGATCTTTACCTTGTCCTGCAGAGAAAGGTTATCCAGCCGTCCATCACTAGAGGAACAGGCACCTTCCCTGCCTCCGTAGTTGGTGGAAGTGTGGAGCGGAGAAAGCTTTGGCTCCATTGCATTATATGATGCGTGGTGTCACACCAGAGCCTGTCTTAATACCGCTCTCATCTTTTGTTCAATCATGTGTAGTGATTAATATGTTCTCAGGCGCTGAGAGGCTCGAGGCACTTGGCACTTGACTGTCTCCTATTTCTGTACTTAATAAACAGAATATTCCACAAGAAGAACTTGCAATTTATCTTTCACTACTGTGTGAGTCCTGGCTCTGACTGCATCTCTCTTGCCCAGGGAATTAATAGACTCTTCCATACCCTAGCTCTCTCTGTTCTCACTCTGGTTGCCAAATTAACCTTCATCTCACCTACTTTTTCCTCACGTCTCGCTTCAATTTAGTCCTCAAATTGTTCACATGACAAAGGAACCGTCCTTCCTGCAGCTTCTACTTCTGTTCTGATAAGATACCTGAATTTTCTGTGAATGCCTGAAGAGGAGAATAACTTCTCTCCCTCCCTTTAGTTTCCCTATGGTATTTTAAGTCCAGAAGTCTCTCTGAGGTTATTTCTCCTGGGAGTACAGTAAGCAGTTTGGACTGCACCGTGCCAAGTGACTGAGTTGTGCCCTGAATACATCGAGCATTTACTGGTGCTAATTAATGTTATTACATCATATTATATTTATTTGGACTCACAGGAGGGGGTTTGACTGCACAGGCGGTGCCACAGGGGCTGGATGCTGCTCACCAGCATCGCCCGTGCTTACCTGTCTCGCCCGACTTGCATGCTGCGGCACACTAGAGAAGTCTGAAATGCTGGAAAATTGAAGGAATCTGCTTCTCTTATCAGGGAGAGGATTTATCAGCTCCTCAGGCTTTGACTTCTGGGAGGATGCTGTAGGTGCATGCTTTTTCTCTGCAATTAATGCACAGGCAAGCTGCTGGGAGCAGCCTCCACTGCCTTGGCAGGATTAGGGATGCGAGAGCACTGCTGAGGACGGCTTCTGTGCCATGCGGCAATCTTCCTGCCCTCCCCGCAGTCCTGGCCTCGGCTTGGAAAATAAACCGGGAGCACCACGGCTGCTTTAGCGCTGGTGCTTATGCTGGCTAGGGGAGGCTCCTGTGTCCTCTGCCAGCTCCTCTGCTCCACAGGGCTGACACAGGGGAAGGCTTGTTTGACCTTTATGCTGCTCTGAGCTGCTCCTATATTAGCGAGCAGCTTGCCGGGGACCTCCTGCCACCAAGGGCACCTTCCCAGCAAGCCCCCTGGTTTGAGCTGGACGGTAGCGCTGGTGCAGGACAGGAGCCTTGGTTACCCTCTGATAGTGATGCATCTAATGTTGCAGGAGGTATCAGGCTCCCAGGGATCGAGCTTGCTTCTTTGCAGCTCAAAGGCTTTGGGGTGACCCCCTCCAGAGCCCCTCTTGCAGCGTGGTACCTGCCACTGCATGGACAGGGATGCCTGGTTGGGATTCATTTCCGTGCTTCAGCTGGTCCCTTCGCACCCCGTGCAGTGTGGCGGGGGAGGACGGGGACAGTTGCAGGCTGTGACACCTTTGGTCCCGAAAGCAGTTTCAAGGGATTTTTTTGAGGAGAGCTGTGCCATGACATATCATAACTCTTGATGTTTCTTTTCACTGGGATCCCAGATCTTCATCCTCCAGAAGGGGCTTGGCATCGCCTGAAGCATCATCAGAGAACAAAGGCAAAGCTGTTAATTAAGACAGAGCTAATTCTGGCAGCCCACTGCCGCCATCTCGATGTGCTGCCGGCTGCGTGCTGCGGGAACAGAGGGACTGGCCGTGCTTACCAGGCATGGGGCTGCCGAAAGCCTTCCTGGAGGCTGTTTGTGCTCTTAGCAGGGCTTTGCCCCATGTCTTTTCTGCATGGGTGCCTGGTGGGTAGGACTGGAGGTTAGTCGTGGCCCGGAGGGGTGGTTTTGCCTTCTGCAGGGTGCTTGCGGAGAGCCGCAGCGTGGTGCTGCTGCTGCATGGAGTTTGGGGCCTTTTTCTCTGCCGGGGATGGTGGCAGCTCTGGGACACAGGGTCCTGGGGAGAAGCAAGTGAGATGGGACCTTGCTGGTGGCTTTCTGGTCTGGGGGTGGGGACCAGGTGATGGATAGTGTGCTGTGGGAGAGGATTCCCACCAACAGCTGGCTCAGAGGGGGAAATGGAGCAAAATGTGCCAAAAAAAGGGCTGGATTCAATGTCCTTGGAACTTCCTTCAAAGGAAAGATGGTGGGCACAGCTTTGGGGTGGCCAGTGGCCACGACCCCATTGGGTGAGCAAGAAAGAGTGGCCCTGTGGCACAATGCTGCTGCCTTCCCTTCCCCACCCTCCGGACAGCGATGTGGTGAAGAGGCTTTTATTGAGCCGTTTCCTCCAGGAGAAGCAAAGTGTTGGTGTTCAGAGACTCAGAGCAAGGCTGGCAGAATAGAAAGCTTTTTGAACAAACACAGCTGGCTTTTACCCAGCGCAGCCAACTCTTTGGCCAGCTGAAAAGAAATCAGAAGAATATTGATGTATTACTTTTTTCCCCTATACAAAAATTGTCAGGCTTTTTTTGGTCAAACGTTAGCTTCTGAATGCAAGTTTTTCAGTTGATAACAATTATTTGGGGGAAAAAAAACAACCAACCGAGCAGTTGTCTGGATAACTCACAGGCTCAGCTCTTTGCCTCTTGTATTTTCAAACGATTAACATTTTTTTTCTTTGCACATCATGAATATTCTATACTTGAGCTGTTACTGAGTTGTGCTAGATCAGATAAATAACATGGTGTTGCTTTTGTGGCAGACTGGATAAAGATGCAAATAATACTGACATTTACTTCACAGTTTTCTTTCTGTGATCTTCTGAGTGAGTAAACTGGATTGCTGAGATATTCATGGGAAGGAAATGAAGAAGGGTTGTCAAGATGAAAGCAAATTTCCTTAAAACTTAGCCAGAATGTTCTTGGCAATTTTTTTCTGTTATTTGCTCAGCTGAATAGGAGCTGCTTGAAATACATTTTGCACAACCGCAAAAGAAAACTCTTGTTCCTGTGGCACCGCTGAATATTTTTTTGTGCTCTCTTTCACTGAAAAGCTGATGATTTTCCAGTGCTTGGTACCTCTGCGGGGTTGCTGGTCCCACCGTGGTAGCAGACATGAGCCCTGGCTGCAGGCAGGTGACTGTGATCTGAACGAGCCCTGGCTGCCTTCCCTGCCCTCACTTTTTTCCCTCTCCCATGTGCGCTGGGATGCACGAACCCGGCAGGTGGGAGGGATGGGGTCAGCTTTGCCTCAGGTGAAGTGGCTGCCTGGCTGTGGAGAGGAGCTAAGGGGGATGCTGAGCCCTGGGAAGGGCAACCAGAGCTGGCTTGGCATGGTGCATGGGATGAGGGGGACGGGGCGAGTCTCCTTCTGGAGGGCTCCTTTCAGTGGCTGCGGGTGTAAATTGCTCTCGACTGTGCAGGGGTGACATCCCATGCTGCCAAAGTCTCGTGGGCATGAGGACATTGCCCTAGATGTGGGTGGCCTCAGGGACAGGAGCCTTGGGCTGGCGGTGACAGGGGTGCTGGCAGAGGGATGCTGAGGGCTGGGGACCCTGGTGTCTCCCGAGCAAGGGAGGGCAGGCTGCTGCTCCCCTGCTCCTGGGTGCCCATCTCACCTCGGGCCCTGGAGCGATGCCCTGCAAACGGTGAGGGTGCTGGGAGAAGGCAAGAAGCTGAGGAGACCCCTGCATTGACTTGTGTGGCCGCTGTGTTCTGAGCCTGAGGTGGGAGCAGCCATGTTTTGGGGGACCAGGGGTCCTGCCTTGGTGTGGGGCTGCCTGCTTGCTCCACCTTCCTTTTGAGGGCAAAAGAGGGGAATTGGATTGCGGCGGCCTGAGCCAGCCGGCCCCCCCGCGCCCCCC
>NW_008795924.1:835619-835975 GCF_000699145.1 Aptenodytes forsteri
ACCGGGCCCCCCCGCCGTGCAGCCTACAGGGCGCTGCAAACCGGCACGGGGCTGGCTCCCGGCATGGCGCCCGTCTACTTCAGGGGGCGCGGAGCTCCCCTTGGCACCGGCCGGTTGTGCTAGCCATCCTCCCGCAGCCCGGAGGGACCGGCCCGCAGGCGGTGCTGGCAGCCCGGGGCTCGCCCACGGGCCGTGGGTGGCCTCGGGAAGGGACAGGGGGTTTTCCAGCTCTCGGGGACGGCTCCGGGAAGCCCGTCCGGATCTTCGTGGGACGGGCGGCTCCTGTGGATCCCCTCCTCGGCAGGGCTCTGCCCGGCGTCGCGGTGGGGGATACCTCCGGGGGCTGTGGCTGGGGG
>NW_008795924.1:835996-869581 GCF_000699145.1 Aptenodytes forsteri
GTTGGGGGATCCCTCCGGGGGCTGTGGCTGTGCGGAGGACTGCCTCTGGCCATCCTCCTCCTCCTGTGCCTCCCAACACCCGTGGGAGCTCAGGGGAGCTTTGCAGAAGAGGGGGATGGATGCAGCAAGAGGTGTGGGCAGGGGGTTTCCTTCCCTTGCGATGGACTGGGCCAGGAGGTGCTTGGCCTGTTGGTGGAGTCATGGGGCAGATGCGTGGCCATCCCCTCAGCAAGGTTTGTGCTGCTGGGCTAAAGTCTTTCCCCCATCACCCGCCTGGTCGTGGGACTCGCTGTGCACCGGGACGGTGCCCACAGCCGAGACACAGCCTCTGGGCGGTGGGTCTGGCAGGACCACCAGGTCACCCCAGGCTCATGTTGGTGGTGCAGCGCTGCTCTGTGGCCAGCATGGCTTTCGGAAGTATTGCTTATATTTTTTTTTTTTTCCTTTATTTTGCCACTGCCTCCTTGCCTCCTTTTTTTCCCTGGTACAATGCGGGTGAAGGGCTTGTGGCAGGGGTTGCCCAGCACTCGAGTGGTGGCTATGAGCAGGGGACGTGGTGTGGCCCCTCGCCTGTTGGCAGCAAGAAACGTGTGGTTGCAGAGAGATGATGCATGGGGTCTTGTGGGCGAACTGAGCTGCCGGCCGGCGTGGGGCTTGGCCCCTCCTTGGGGTGATTTAGCTGATGTGATCATGGTTGTGGCTGAACTGGAAGCTGCCGGAGACAGCCGGAGACCAGCAGCTCAGCTCCAGGCAGTGTGGAGTTGGTTCAGGAGCTGAAACACTGCTGCAATGGTCTCCGATGGGGTGGGAGTGGTGTTGGCTGCGGTTGCCTTCCGCTCGCAAGTGTGCCTGCCCGATTGTGGCGGGCAGGCCCACTTACTGCGGCGTCTGCTTTCCACCGGCTTTTGGCTGACCCAGGTGTTTGTTTCCTTTTCTTATTTCTTCGTCTTCCTCCCTCATTGCATCTCCGTAGAAATACCTTGAGATGGAAATGCTGATGCCTTGCCTAAGCGTGACGCAAACAGGCGCGTGTTTGCTCGGTCACGAAGCCGCATGTGAAAATGCAAGACCTGTTAGCAGCACTTTGCTAGCTGGCGTTTGCAGCGTCAGCTGCTTGAGGCAGTGCTGAAATTGTGGCTGGCTGGGAGACCTTGGCTTGGTCCCTGTCTGAGAGCACTCCTCGGTGTTGTGTCTGTGTGTCACGCAGGGTCTTCCCCAGCTTGCCCTGAGCCACCCCTGAGAGCACGTGCTGGCCTGGCAGAACCAGCATCCCTGCCCAGGACCGAACCTGTTGAAGACTGGTGCTATTTCTACTCTGCTGAGGAAATTACTTCGATAGTGAAGTAGTATCCTGGGAGAGATCTCAGATTTAAGGGAAGATTTTGGACGGGGAATTTCTGAGGCAGAGCAATTGAATCTGATTTGGAGTTAATGTGACAGTGTCCTGGCGTGGTCGTATAAAGAAAGCGCCTTTTTATGGAGCTTATTTAAATCTTATGGATCCTCCTGGTGCAGGGGTTGAATTTGCTAGATTAAAATGTGGGTTTCTCTAACCGAGCTGAAGCATGTCCTAGAGCCTGACCTACCCCGGGGTCTGGCTTTCCCCCTGGAGTGGCTGTGAGACCGATTTTGCCAGCAGCCCTCTCTGGCAGCAAGGCAAAGCCACGGCTGGAGCCCGGCTCTGCCACGTGCTGCAGAAGCAGCTGAGAGAGGGATGGCTCCGGGCATCCCAAATAAGCCATTGAGACAAAAGTCTTTTTTCTGGGATGGTGGGGGGGAGACATTTGGGGGTCTGGACCCAGTTGGAGGGGGAGGACAATGTAGCCGGGGTCAGGTCCGGGGCTGCCTGCAAACATCTCTCTTTATCCTCCATAAAACCGTGCTAACTCATTGCCTGCAGCACGCGAACCTGGAGATAGTAAAGTCGCTTACCTGAGTTCTGTTACGGTTACTTGATTTTTACCAAATCCTGTGTCTTAGCTGACCATTTTCTGCCGGACACCTGGATGTTTATAGGTTTGGTTTTTTTTTTGTGGCTTGTGAAGAGGAAGAGGGATGCGAGAAGATGACAGGAACAAATACTCCGTCTCTCCCACACCCTGCAATCACTCAGGAGCCGCTTGCGTGCTCTCTCTCGTGTTAGCTGAACCAAATATAATCACATTTAGCATATAAAGAGGGTGGTAATGGGCCAACGTTATACGTTTTAACTCTGGAGCTGTCAGAGTTTGAGGTGTCGGTAGGTCAGATGGGGCTGATGTCCATTTTGGTGCAGCTCCTCCACATACGCTATTTAATCTGCCCACCTGCTTACCTATCCATCATCTCCCTGCTTCGCGCCTGCTCTTTTAAAAATGAGGTTTTTCTCTCCGTCTCCTGTTTTGCTGCTTGCAGCATCACAATAAGCAAAGCATGGGGAGGGAGGTGGAAAACCCTGCTTGGCGCTTGTGGATCTGGCTTAGTTTTGCTTCCCATGCTTATCCGCTCACTTGCCCACCTGGCCTTTGGAAACGCAGCCCGGGAGAGGACCGGGGATGGGGGTTTGGTTCGAAAGCAACATCCCTGGCTCCTGCTCCTTGTGTGCCGCCCGCCCCAGGCGCCCTCTCTCCTCCCATTTTGGCTCAGGATGCACACATCTGTTGCAGGCATCCTTTGGGCTTCCTCCGCTTCTGCCAGGCGCCGGAGTGGTGCCTGCGCCGAGCAGGCTGAGAGCTGGCGGCCGCCCTGCCGCCCTTCCCATCACCACCACCACCATCACCACGTGGGCTTCCACCTTTGGCCCAGCTGCTTCACCTGGAGCAGAGTGGTTTTCAAGGAGAAGCTAGAAATAAGTCTTCAAGAGAGAATTTGAAATGCTGCATGGGAATTTGCAAGTGCTAATATCCAGCCATCCCTTTACTTTTACTTTTTTTGCACAAACTATCTGGGGGAAAAAAAACGCCTAAGGGGAAAAACCTTACTCTTGGCATGATGAGTGAGCCCAGATCTTGTCAGCCTGAAGGGAAAGCGTTTTGTCAAGTCATGGAAAAGGCGCCTGAGACTGCAGATGCCTGTGTTTCTTTTCTTTGACTAATTGCTGGTATCACTGACTCATTATGCCTTGCCTCAGTCTTCCTCCTCCCTTCCTGTTTCCCTCGTGCTTCAGGCACGGAGATGGAGGTGAAGGAAAGGCAACGTCTCCAAACGTCCTGCTGGCCCAAAGCTGCAGGTGACCTCGGTGGCTCACGCCGTGCAGTGTGATAAAGTGCTGGAAAACTGGAAAGGGTGATTTTTGTCCCTGGGATGTGCAAACGCGGCTCAAGTCCTGGTGGAGATGGCTGTAGTATAGCTGTCCCTGAATCGGCAGCGGTCCTGCTTGAACCCATCTCACAGGAGACTTCACCTGCATCTGAATTTCATGTTGGTCTCCTTCCTTAAGGTGAAGGTCTTGATTTATTTTTCTCCTTAATTAAAGCTTTGAATTTTACTTTCCCTGAATGTAGCGCAGCCGAAAGTTGAATAACTTACAGTGCTCTGGCAGCACGGCTCTGGAAGCCTATCAGAGATGAAAATGAGCACCGGCAATGATGGAGAGATCAGAAAAGCAGCGCTGAAAATGGAAAGCCTGCCTGTTGGGCTGTCGTTATTAGTATTTATTTGATGCTGAAGATTGTCTTGGAGCAGTTAATGCAAATAAGGGCCCTGAAGGAGCTATGTGAAAGGCAGGTGTGGAGAAGGAGGGGTTTGTGATAAATATATTTATTTTTCTGCTCTTTCTGCTCACCATCTCTGTATGGAAATTGGGTTGCTGCCCTGTGCTCCCATGTGTTTAGTGGCCCTGTCTGCTGAGGCATGAGATGCCAGGGGGGTTTGCAAGGTGGCGTCTCGCCCATCCTGGGTGCAACTCCTGACACAACAGGACAGAGCAAAAACCTTCCACTGGCCTTAAAAATCAGAAGAAAATATTGATGTTTGATGATGAAATAGCTGGAATGTGTTCGTCTGGCTCTGGATCCAGGCCACAGTGCTGAATAATAGATGTTTCTAGCAGAGATGGGTTCTGCAAGCTAAAGAAATACTCAGATTTGGTGAAAAGGGGAAAATAGTACCTTGGGCAACAGGTCAGCAAAGTCTTGGAGATGCTGGTCCCTGGTGCAGCGGGAGTGCTGTGGGATGAGACTGATGGAAGAGATGCTCGGAGCAAGGCTGAGGCTCGCAGAGTGCTGTTCTTGTAATACCTGTGGTGTGTGCTGCACCGCTCCATCTGAGATCCAGCCAACTTGAGGAGGCTTTTTTTTTACCTCTTCCAGCTGTGGGTATGAGCTCATTGTACGCTGGCATGGAAATGGCTTCATGCAGGAGCCCCAAACTTGTATGATATTGCCCAAAGGGTGCTGCAGCGCTCCGTTCCTTCTAAACAGACACGGTTGGTATAAGCAGTTGTTTAGCAGCACAGCAAGGCTGAGTAAATAGTTGGGGTTGGGGGAGGGAATGTTTTCCCCAAATATTCATTAGAATTTGAAAGCGCATTTCAATTTGACCTTGTTCTCTTTCTGCAAACATTCGAGCTATCAAGCGTTGCACGCATGAATACTCACGCAAGGCAAATGTTAAGCTTGGATATTTGCTGGGTAGCAATTTGGAAAGGCATAGCCTCGGTTGTAATGTTAGGAAGCTGGAGCGCGCGTCGCTTACGGAGGTCGCTGGAGCGGGTGTGATGGAAGTGGTGCAGATAACCCACGTGGTGGGAATTTGAGTCTACTGGTGACCCAGAGCACCTTGCAAAGTGGTGCTGGGTGGTGGGGATGGCAAATGAACATGAATCCAGAAGACATTCAGATGCATTGTGGTCCATCTGTGAATGCAGGGTGCTTCTGCCGGCTGAGCCCCCGGCATCCCTCCCCACTTTCCCTCTCGGCAGAGGTTGGTGCAGGAGCAGAAACGTGCAGAAAGGGACAGAGCGATGTCAGAGCAGCATCAGGAGAGAGCTGGGACCTTGGGTGGCCCTGAGACACTGAGCTGGTTGTTGCACAGTCCAGCTTTTAGGGGCTAAAAATACAGTCTTTCCAAAAGCGAGTGGCTTGAGAGGCTGCTTGGGAGTGTGCGGGGGGGGGAGTGGGCAAGGAGCTGATGCAGACATCACCCAGTAGCAGGTAGAGGCAACACAGACCTTTCCTTGGGGACAATGAGAACAAACTCTTGCCCAAATCAGCTCTACGGCTTTCCAGATAAGTGGCAGATGTGGATGGGCTCCCTCCTGCACTGTAAATGTGGTCGCTCCCAGCCACAGCTGATTTTTGGGTGGTTTTTTTTTTTTTTGGCTACCATCCATTTTCCACAGTCACATCATGAGAAATGGTGAGAAAAATGGGATGTGTGTTTGTAGGAGCTAAAGGGTCTGTGCTTTATTTATTTATTTCTCATAACTTTTGAATTATTAAAGCGCGTTCAGCAGAGATTAACTTTCCCTGCTCAATATTTATTATTGTTTCATTTCCCTAGAAGTTGGAGCTATGAGAGCTTTGATAAATGGACTGAAATGTTCTTTAGTTTCTCTATAGCTAATCTAAATATCCCCGTATCCTTTGCTGAAAAGCTAATTTGTAATTTCCTATGGTAATGCCACTTAGTGAATTATAACGATACACTGGGGTCTGCTTTTCCTCCCGGTTCTCTGCCGCAGGAATAACGCTGCCATCGGAAAATGGTGTGAAACCTGAAAACTGGCCATTAGTCCCCTAAATTTTTGGTCTAATAACAAAAATCCAGAAAGCCTGTGGACTATATGGTTTTTTTCTCACATCTGGGCTGGAAAGCATCCGTCTCCCCTGAGTTTGGTTTCTGCAGGGAGGGATGGGAGTGGTGGCCGGAGCCACGCTGGAGCCGGCACTGTGTGCAGATGCTGCGACCCGTCTGCCCGTGTGCATTTGCATCTGTGACCGGAGCCCGATGATGTACAAAATCCCTGCTTCTGGAAACCTCTCCCACCACCCCAATTACAAACAAGTGTTATCAGTCTTTTGAATAACTGAAGAGGCTTTCTGTTGAATATTTAATTACAATAATATTTGGTTAGCGGGGGTTGTTGGTCTCCTTTTGTGCAATTGAGAATTGCTGCAAGAAAACAACCTGTTAAAAGAAAATGTTGTTGTCTATGATCATTGATTTTTTTTTTTTAAGCTAATCAGTTACTCAGTTGAAATTGGTTAATTAGCTCAGCTCCATTAAGACTCTTTGGCATTTAAACTTGATGTTTCTAAATAATTATAGTTTTGCCTGCTAAGCCCACAACCCAGGGTGACCTAATTGCTATTAAAGCATACGTGCTTTGGTCTGGCTTTAATAAGTTCCTGCTGGGAGTCCTGTGGTGAAAAATCACAGAGGCAACAGTTCAAAGGGGAAGGGGCTCTGCGCCGAGCCCCATCCAAGGAAGACGACTTTCCTTCGACCTCACTTCTTCTAACCTAAACCTGGCAGGCGGGATGCTCCCGGATTTGGGTGGGATGCTCCCAGGGGGAAGAGAGGAGCCCCAGAGCAGCTGGCCCTGCAGCCCCCCACAGCATCCTCCATGCCGTCCACTTTTGGGGCAGGTGGAAGGCAATGGCAAGCAGTTGCCTGGAAGGGGAGAGGCTTAGGAGTGGTTTTAGATAATGATTGTAATTTGCTTGTTTTCTCTTCTAAGTTGTACCCCTTAATAAGCAGGTGGAATCCTTTCAAGGTCTTTGCAGATGGGGGGGAGAAGAAAATACAGTATTATGTTTAGCTTGTTTTTTTTTACAGTGTTAAGGTTTTTTATATATATATATATATATATTTTAAATTTGGAAATAGCCATGCCAAGTAATTAGGGATTAGTAAAGCTTCAGGTATGTGCTTGTTAGTGTAGTGAGAAAAACGTTTAATATTTGGGGAGGCATCCAGTCATTGTTACCGGTTTTTGAAGCTGATTAAGCTTTAATTCGTTATGCAGCAAATAAAAGTGGTGGCTGGGAATAGGTAAGAGGCTGTGGAAATCCTCGCTTTTAGGCTGTTTCCTCCCATCCCAGAATGGGGCTTTGTCATGACTTTAAAGTATTGTTTCATGATAATTTCTCCCGAAAAGTCCTCGCATTCTGCCCTCCTCTCCAGTGCGCTGGTACCCTGTGTGCCTCATCCCAGCAGCAACTGAGCACCAAGTTTTGGATTATTCAAACCCATCAGCATCTTCCTTGGGTTGCTTTGAACATGGCTGAGTTTTGGTGTCTTTGCCTGACTATATATTTTTTTGAGGGGAAGGGCAGCTCAGCCCACTGCCCTGGTGTTTGGCAACACTGGATGCTCCCTGCTCTTGGCTCTGCCATCTCCTGGGGAGCCTCTCCAGTCCTGCAAAGCCCAAGACCTGTTGCATGTTCATGTCTTTGCCTCCCTTTTCCTATTTTCTTTCCATTTGCAGTGCAGAGCATGGGGACACCTTTTTTTGCCCAGCCCTGCATGCCAGTCCGGGGCGGGGCAGGGCAGGTCACGCCTTCCAGCCTTGACTCTGGGTGGGGGGGTGCTTCTCCTTGAGCCCCAAAACCTGGGAAAACAGGTCTGTGGTGTCTGCTTTTGAGCGCAAGATCAATCCCCCCATGCCCGCTCCCTGCCGTGGGCTGCTGCGGGTGAGCCGGCAAGAAACAACCGGAATGCACCCGGGTGGCAAAGCGGGAGGGACCCGGGGCGGGTGTTGGTCCCCTTTCTGCTGGTGCTACAACCTATGCCATGGGTGGAGGGATGGAGCAGGGAATGGCAACGATTGAAGTTTTATGGAGGTTTTTTTATTTCTTTTTTTGCAATCAGAGGCTGGGGACGGACCTTTGATTACTAGAGGCCTCCACTTGCTTCAGCCGCTTCCTTAGCTGCAGGGTCAGAGCCAACTCATTATCATCCTTGCTAGGATCCTGTTGATATGAGGATAATTGCTTTTTGCTCAAAAGACATTAAATCACCATGGAAGAGGCGAAGGGATGTGAATTACATCTTCCCCGGGAAAACCAGGGACACAGCAGAAGAGTTGAAAAGGAAACGTTGTCCTCAGGAGGCAGAAGGAGAACGGGGCCAGCTGCGGGGGTCTGCTCCGGTCCCGCTGGGCAGCCCTCTGCCCTCCGGCTGGGGGGAGCTGGGAGGGGGGCAGCCTGATGTACTGGAGACAGTCTGGGGTGGTGTGAAGAAATAGCTGGGGGCTGACCTTGGTAGGTGGCTGGGCACTTTAATTTTATTTTTTTTTCACCCAACACCGGTAGCTTCATATTTCCAAATGCCCAAGGAACGAGATGGACATGTAGGGACAGAGCAGGAGCATCCCACTCTTAGAGTGCTCCGTGAGGTATCAGCTCTGCTTTTCATTTGAAACAAATGTGTTTGAAAAGAACAAAATTTGGCTTTTCAAGATCACCGGTGTATTGTCAGAAGTATTTCTTACAATGTTTTTGACTAGTTCAGAACCTTTACCTCGCATAGCGTACCTGTGGTGCCAGCGACGTTGTTCCATAGGTGTTGTTCGCCTGTGGTGTGTAGCACCATGGAGATGCCCTCACCACGTGGCTGCTCCATCCCGGCACTTTTGCCATAGTTATTTTTAAAGCAGTGATGTTGGGTCTCTGCATCCTTTATCGGGTGCTGGAAATTACAGGCACGACCTGGTTACAAGTGAGCCTGAGACGCACAGACCTGGTCCCCAGCCTGTGGAGTTTGGCTGGAGCTGTCCAGAAGCTTCACACAAGTGGGTGAACCCCCTAGAGATGAGTGGCCTTTGCCATCCGTGCTTTGCCCCTTGAGATGAAATTGCTGGTGGGGGTCTAAGTCGTTTGAGCCCATCAGGCTTTCAACAGAGGCACCATGAGGTCACATATAATGATGTTATTGGGACCAGATACGAAGCTGTAAAGCGGTAATTTCTGGTTTAATAAAATATAGGAGGATCAGCTCTATGCCGCGTTTCCTGGGAAGGGATGTGCGGCTCCTTGGGCCACATGCTTCGCACCAGGTAACCTTACTCTTTCTCAGTGAAGTAGAGAAAAGCATCAGCTGTGCAGGAATTAAAGGCACCGATGCCTTGTTCTTTGGACCAATTTGGGTAGGGCCCTCCTGAGCTCTGGCCATCGGCTGGTGATGCCAAAGCCGATCTTGTGGAGGAGAGGAGGTGAATGCAGGCTGGTGGGACCTGTAAGGTCGCGAGCTAGTTGTGTTTGGTATCTTTCTAAAAATTGGCTTTTATTATCCCTCGTGGTGCTGTGCGTGGGTTATTACTGAAGTGGCTGGCACCACTGCGCACATGTGGGAATCTGCTGCGCTGAAAGACTTACTCAAAAGCCTGCTGGAGGCTATAAAAAGGCACTCATTAACTTCAGTGGGCTTTGGCCAAGGCCAGGGAAAATGGGCTGCTTTGAGAAGGACGCTGCTTAGAGCACCCTCCAGCTCTGCCTTTGTGTGCTGGCACTGGGCTTCGCTCGCTGGGACTGACCAGGGATGGGGAAACCCCTAGTTTTGCACGGTCCGGTCCTTAACTTGTGAGAAAATGGTCCGGCTGCCTCCAACCAGTGGGACCCACTTGGCGGCATCCCTGGGGCTCCCTGCCGAGGGGGCTTGGGGAGCGATGGGTGGGCACCTGCCTTACCCTGTGCCCTGATAACCCTTGTGTTTTCTCACCCCATGCCAGGCACGGACCCTACCGGGCTGGCGTGTGACTCAGTTGCTCCCAAATGCGATCTCTTGAGTCACCATCCCAGCAGATTTTTGGAGGTGGTTTGTGGCAAGGCATGTTTTCATTTATTTCTTTAAAGCTTTGTGATGTTCGGGGGAAACTAGGATGTCTTTGAAACATTTAAAGTATTCCGAATAGGTTACTTTGAAAGCTTTCTTCAGTCTTGAATGAATCAAAGTGCAAATGTTTATAATGCAACACCCACACAGACTGGGAGAGGAATTTTATTAAGGCAGGAGAGTCAGAAAACAATAATAACAAAACATGTTTTATGAAGTTGGCTAGAAACTTATAAACTATGTGAAGTTTTACAGCATATGAATTTGATACAAGTTGTAAATTTGAATTCCCAGGCTGGTCCTCAGGTCTTGCTCTTTATTACCTGAAATAACATTCTCCACTTTTAATAGCTGGCTGCGGCAGAGCGAATGCGGTTTTATCTTTCTAAATGATCTGCCGTGCGAGTCTCATAATCAAACTTTCACCTATCCTGAAGACTTCAGCCCTTTCCTTGAGCAATGTAGCGGCTGTTGCTAATTAGCAAATAGCTGCTATTTGCTTTGCTGTGGCAGGGGGGACCTTGGAAATCCTTGCATACATCCCCTGGTCTGGATTATTTAGATTTTTTTTTCCAGTAGAAACCATTTTACTGTCTGATAAGATAATAAGTTTTGTCTTTGTCAAATCTTCAGCAAAAAGGGACTGAAAGATGCTCCTGATAAACCAGTGTGTTGCACTAATAACCCGCTGCATTTCCCCACTTGTGACACTGCTGGTAGGGACGTGGGCGCTTGCTGGGGCATTGCTGCAAGGTGGCCAATGGCCTTTCGAGGTGTTTGGGGCTTTGTTGCCATTTTCCCAGCAAGAAGGTTTCCTTGGGGTGCAATCCAGGGACTGGTGACACATTGCTGGCCAAGCTGGCTTTGGTGGCCCCCTCCGTGGTGGACGTCATCCCAGGGGTGGCTTCCCAAGGGTGGCATTTAATGACCCCCTGATCGCCTGCCGTGCCTCCGGCTCCTCCCTGCTGTTCGGCTGTCGGCAGCTGTACGTGAGGGAAGCACACAGAAATGGTTTGTCAAACCCCTGTCCTGTGTATGCACGTGCCGGCAGATTATTCCTCTTCAAAAAATATGTGATTGCTTAAGTAAAGCGTTCTAGCTAATTGCTAGATTATTCCCTTTAAAATGGGAAAGTAATTAGGGGTGTTTTTTTAAAATAGGCTTCCCACCCTTGGATCTGCTGGGATTAGCGTACGTGGGTGTGTAAATATTTAGTTTCCAAGGACTTCCCCCCCCCACCCCCCCCCCCCCCCCTAAGCGATTGAAATGAGGCAGCAGCTATGCTTGGACACTTTCCCCAGCATCTAAAATATAATTGAAATTAGAGATGACCCACAGAGGAAAATGAAATTGAAGTTTTGCTGGAGCAATGCACCAAGCCGGCTTTCAAAACAAGGGTTTCCTCTGCTTATGTTTGAAGTTGAAGAGAAGAGGTTTTGCCTTGGGGTGCTGGGATGCTCGGGGTGATGGAGAACAAGTACAACCCTGAGTCAGTAAGAGCTATGGTTGAGTGTGGTGGGCTTGGTTGAAACTTCTGCCTCCAGCTGCCTGCTAGCTTGGGGGGATTTTTGAGCTCATTTCTGTTCATGGAGATCTCTCTGTAACATGCAAACAATTTAGACTTTTTGCACCAAGGCGCTTTGGTGTTTGGATTCAAAACCATGTCTTGTTTTTAAACTTGTTGCAACGTTTGCTATGTGTTTAGAAAGCTGGGAAGGCGAGTGAAAAGAAGCTGAAATCAGAAGAAAAATATGTAGTTAGATGCAAAAATGGTTTTAACTGAGTGATCTGGTGGAGTTGCAGATTAAAGGAACGGTTGAAACCAATAATTCATGCAACTCTCCCAGAGGTCTGAATCCCTCAAGACCCCCAGAGCTGTTCCTACAGCTGACAAATACCCTCACCAAGCCAGGGGAGGCCAGAACTTGCATTCCCCATCCATCTAATGAATAAGTTCCAAGCCCTAGCGAGGCATCAGAAAGCCACCAGAAGAAAACCTGGCTCAGAATAAAACCTGCACAGCCCCAAGGTTTGGAGGTCAGGAGCTGTCATCGGTGTGCTGTGTGGCTTTGGTCCCCGTCCTGGCACCTGGAGATACTTATAAGGTACTTTTGGGCCATCGATGCTTAAAATGCTCATAAACCCATCGTTTCTCTTTCTGGCAGGGGTTCTTTATTGTGGGCACTAACCCAGGGCTGCTGTTCGGGTGCCTCGGTCTTTCTTTCAAAGATTGCATTTGTGCTGTTCAGCTGTAATTGGCAACTTTTGGACTTTTTGTTTGCTTGCCTGCGTGCTGGAAAGCCTTCAGAGGTTGTTTAGGAGGCAAAAGGGAGCCTGTAGATCTAGATTTTTTTTTGTTATTATTATTATTATTATTATTATTATTATTACATATTATTATAATTAAAACATATTTTTAGCAGCTGAAATTCAAGCCCGTCTGGGTATTTATACAGCAAGATGTTTTGGATGAGGAATAGGCCAAGACAGTCACATGGTTGGGGCCAACGTGAAACAAAAGAATCCATTTATTATCCAGGCAGGAAATTTGTTCTTCGGGATGTTGTAGCTGCAGACATAATGATTTCATTTCCTCTGGTTCACCCAGATTAATGGCTTGTGCTCTTTTGATTGTGTGCCTGTGTTATTTCTGCAACGCGGCTTCCCCCCCTGCTCTGTGCCGGCGTGTGTGAACACGTGTGCAAGCGCCCTGGGCAAGGGGGACACACATGGGGTCTCCAGGTTGGGCTGCAGCAGGCTGGTTGGGTTTTTGGGGAGGGGTGGGATGCTGGGAGAGCTGAGCAAAGGCTGTGGGACCACCTGGCGTGTCCTTCCCGGCAGTGATGGATGTCCTGGTGTACATGCATCTCCAGGGGTCTTCTCCGCCTGCATCTCCGGGGGTCTCTTCCTCCTGCCATGGTCAACTGGGGCAGCAAGGGGTGTTCTTCCTATGAAGTTGAGATGGGATGGGGGAGATGGAGGGACAAATGTGAGTGTTGACATTATGGAAGGCATGAGAGCAGCATGTCTTCTCCATGGCCACGCTCAAGGGTGTACGTAGGTGGTGTGTACTTGGTGGGAAACACGAACCTTTGCACCCTCCCAAATATCGCGTCGGGAAACAGGTCCTTTTCCTAGGGAGCTGTGCTGATGCGCAGGGATGCAGGTGTCAGCCGCGTGGCGATGCGTGAGCAGCCCCTTCCTTGACGGCTGGGTTGGCCTTTCGTACCGGGCAGGTCGAAGCCCCTCGCGGGGCCCCTGGCCATCTGGAAGCTGGTGGCACTTACATTCCCTCCTCGATTAAAAAAAACAACAGACCCGTCTTTGTGGACACTACGAGATTAGTGGCAGCCTTAATTGCTCCCTTTCTTGCTTTCTGAGTGTTTGGCTTTCAAAAGCGATGTGACAGGCAAACGATGCCTTTGCATTGCTATCACCTGAATAGTCCTCGCGGGGTTTTAGCACAGAGCTTTTAATTTACTGTGTACAGCGCGACTGCGATCTTCTGTTCTGGATTAATCTGGAGTAACCTTGTGGAGTTGGAAGCGCCCATCTGTGATGAGGAGTTGAATGTGGTGCTGCCTAGGATCCGGGCTGGAGAAGGTTTCGTGACCATCTTGCTGCCCTCGTGCCCAGCTCTTCCTCCTTCCCTCCCTTAGGTGTTTAAATTTAGGGAGGAGAGAGAGTTTCTGCCACCCTTTCTGGAGGAGGTTTCCCTGCAGGGACATATCTCGCTGAAGGAAGACCCTCTTGGCCATCAAGGTGCATCTGTCATCGTTCCTGCCATCTTCCATCTTCTGGGTGCTTCTATGCAACGATCCCATCTTGCACATGTATTGCACCTTCTTGCTTTTGTTCTTCTGAGCTTTTGTGCCATGAGGGGTGTGTGGGGCTGAAGGTGCAAGCCCACCATCCGAAAGAGAAGAGGGGTGGGGAGCTCCTGGTACGCTGGCAAGCTGCAGGTGCTTTCTCCCCACCTGCCTGCCCTCCCAAATTGCTCCCGTGTCGCCCAGTTGACAGGGTTTGTGAGGATGTGACAGCTCCGTTGTACAGAAGATGATGAACGGTAATGAGACACAGAGCACAACATGCACTTAAAGTGATTTATTTCAGTAAGGAAACCACAATCAGGGAGGATGGGTCAGCGTCATCAGAAGAGGTGGGTATGGAGATGAGCTTAGGAGGAACTTTATAATCAACCAGCACCACTTTAAAAATGAGCAGAGCTGGCGTTGCGTGAAATGGAGCCATGCTGGTCACGCTGGGACCATCCCTTGCCCGTGGTGGACTGTAGGCACGTCCTGGGGGTCACCTGATGACCGGGCTGGCAGGCTGCCGGAGGTGGCTCTGGTGGATTTCTCCTTGCTTACTTACCTCCCTGCAACCCCATGCTGAAGTTTTTTGGTGAGGTGTCACCCATGTGTTAAGTCAGCTCTACCCATGCACTCGGGAAGGAGACTGTCCTGGTGGGGGGTGGGGGGTGGAAATAATCCCCTGAATCCGCCTTGGCACAGCTCCTGGCGTGCAGATGGCTGTCCTCATGCTAGAGCCTTTTCCCAGCTTACACCTGCGCAGGCGCCGGGGCTGGAGGCAGGGGTGTGCTGGGCAGGCCGGCTGCCAAGCGGAGCCTCCTGCCAGCATCCTCCTCTTCCTCCTCCTCTTCCTTGCCTCCCAGGACCAGTGGGAGCTGTGGCTGCTCAGCAGCTCAACCGGCTGCTGCAGCTTGCAGGAAAAGCTTGGCATAAGCATGGTCCTGAGCAAAATCTTGCAATTTAAGGTCAACTTAGAGCAGTGCTCGTTTTTCCTCTCTTCTCACAGAATACGGATCCCAGGGCTCCTGGTGTGGGGTGATGTGGGGGGATGGAGGACCTGGCACTGCCTCTGCGCGGGCAGGAACTGGGGGAGGCAGGCAGCAGTTTGCCCACTGCTCCTGGCACAGTTCGGATGATGCACCAAAAGCTTACGAAGAGGGGTCCTGAAGCCCCTGTTGTGCACCCTGTTGATGAAGAGCATCTTCCAAAGGGGTGATCGCAGTTGCTGGTAGCTGTCGGTGTATTTGGGCAAGGGTTTAACACAGCCCTGCTGTCAGAGCTGGTACAGCACCTTGTGCTCTAAACGGGCGTTTAGAAATCTTGGCAAATGCATTTTGTTATTTACTCAACAGACCAGCTGTCATGTGCATACGTACCTAAAGATGGCTCAGATTGATAGTAAAATTTTTGGGAGAGGTTGCGAGTGAGTTACAGATCCTGGCTGTTGGCTGTTTTGACCAAATCTGAAAGTGGAAAAAGAAAAGAAAAGAAAAAGATAAGTCCCGGGCAAAGCTGGGAGAGCCAAGGGATGGGTTTGCAGGGCATTTCAGGAAGCAGCATTTGGATGTGGGGCCAGAGCAAAAAAAAAAAAACCCAGCAGGTCTGCTCACGGGGTGCTCTGCCCTTTGCGAGGGACCTGTTGGCTTTGCCACATCCCCCTTTCCCACGCGTGCAGCCTTATGGCCGGGAGGGCTGGGCAGGCAACGGGGCTTTCTGCCAAGGCATGCCCAGGGGATGCAGGCAGAGCCTTCCCCCATCCTGGACGTGTCCTGACGGAGGCTTTCCTGTGCCACCAGCAGCCCCGTGCGCTGCCGTGGCAGCACAGATTTATTTCCCTTTGCCTCTCGCGCTCTTTGCCTCATTTGCACTCGCGAGCTGACTCCATATGGTGCAAAAACCAGAGAGACGATGCTCGGCACGGCGGCCGGTGCTGGGAGGGGAGGCGGCGCGGAGAGCCGCTTGCTGACGAGCTTTTGCAGTTTCTTCCGTTTGAGGTTCAATATTTCCACCTCCTCCCCTTGACGGCTGTGCTGCGGCGGCTGGGGCTGAGCTCATCATCTCCAGCGGCAGCCAGAGCATCCCTGTGCATTTCCGCTCTTGCTCCCCTGCCTTCCCTGCTCTCCCCCCCCAGACCCCCAGTGCATGAGTGAGGGATCTTCAGGATGCATCCTTCGACCAGCAATGCTGTTGCTGTTGTTTCATTCTTATTTACACCTGAAAATAATTGGCTGGCCTCCCTGAAGGCTTTAGTATGTATTGGATGCTGCATTAAAAAATACAGGATCAATCTGGCTGTGGTTGTTCTGTGCCAGAGCCGTGCCGGCAAGCTCGCCTTCCGCTTGCTCCATGCTTGCTTGTCCAGAGCCAGGGTTTTTCTTTGCAAGCCTCTAATTTTTGGTTGGGGGATTTGGTTTCTGACTTGACCGAGCAGTCTAGCTTTGGCTGTTGGCAGCCAGGAGGTTTGTCGGGGTGAAAAGGGAGGCTTTTCTCCCAAATTTTGGTGTCTGGGGGAAATGCCAAGCACTTGGCTGCGTTGGGAGGAGGTACGCAAGGGTGGAGGGATGCCATTTGTTAAGCTGGAGTCCCCCAACGGTGCTTGCTTGCTGTCTGAGCAGTCTGTCATGCTCGTAGCTCATGCAGAATCCCTTTGACATTTTAAAATAAGATCTAGTAAATAGGAGCCGGACGATGCCAGGTGCATCTCTCGTCGTGAGGGCTCTTTGACAGCACGGCTGGCATTTTAGATTTAGGGCTCTGAGATGCATGTTTTTGTAGCAAGTGTGAAGCTTTTCTGGAGAATGTGGTCCAAGACAATGACTCATCCTGAATCTCTAAAGAAATGATGGCGTGTAGGGAAATGTAGGATAAATATTTAGATTTTTAGAGCTTTCCTCATAGGCAGTGCTATCCCAGAGTAAGGCAAAATAAATCCAGCAGGGAAGGAGAGCTGCAGGGAAAGGGGGGACAGGTCTGGTGCATTAGTTCAGCAAAACCTACTCCAGTGTTGCCTCTGCACTGGTGGCCTTGAAGGTTGGCTTTGTAGCTGAGCAGAGTGCAGCAGTAAGACATGTGTGAGCACACTGCTGGGGAGATCCCCCTGCAGTCCCACGGGCGAATGTCCTGTGCATATCCAGGCGTGAAGACTGCGTGTCCTTTTAATTTATCCTAGCACGTGTGATTGCGGATGCTATTGATGTTTATGGCTGCTCTGTCTTCTCAGTCGACTAATTCTGTATTTAGAGACTATCATTTCCAAGGGAATCCCAGTTGATTAGGAGCCCAGTTCCACTGAACTCATTAGGCTTCCATAGCCCTTGCCTGTGAAATTTCAAACCCTGCTCTTATTCCCCCCCGCCCCTCTTTTTGGGGCTCCTTGCTTTCTCACAGTATGATGAAGGTCAAGTCCTCTCTTCCTAAGAGAAGAGCTCACAGCAGAATGTCCCTCTCTTGGGTGAGCTCACTTGCTTCCATTCAACCTGGCTGGAGCACACCATGTGCAGCCAACACTGGTACATGGCTGTTGACCAAGAAGTGAGCTACAGAAAAGTAGCAGAAAATACGAAGTTGTTGACATTGCTCCCCGATGTTTGGTTTATCCTTGCCATCCCTTAAGGCGCTGTGCTCCTGCTGGGATGTACAATGGGTTTGGGGTACTGGATCCTCCTTGCTCACTTGGCTGGTGAGACGGTTGTCCAAGCCAGCTGGTCTCCACCCAAGAAGTCCAGTGGTGTGAGGCTGCTGTGCCCAGCTCGTGCTGGAGCTACCTGAGTGCGTGACAAGGGATAGAGTGTCCTCAGGCTCCTGACCTTCAGCCTTCATCTGCTTTGGCATGTGCTCCTGGGTGGCGATAGCATTGGATGGTGGAGAGCGGACGATTGCCCTTCCCCAACCTAAGCAATCCCTCATTCAAGCCAGACCTTCTCACACCACTTAGCTGGACCTTGAGTTGGAGGGTGCTACTTCTCCTGGGCAGCCTCACAAGCTTTTCTGAGGGTAGGGTTTCTGGGAAAACCTCTGCCCATCCCTAGGTGTCTGAGTTCCTGTTCCACATCTTCTGGAGGATGAAATGAGTAACTGCCAAGCTTGACATATGGTGATTTTCAGGGCAGGCTGCGGCGTTCAGTGATGTTTGCTGGCAACCCAGCCTCGAGAAAGCAAAGATGAGGATTTAAATGCATAATGACATTGTTCTGGAAAACGTTCTTCTGAAAGATAGCTTTGTCATCTTAGAGCCCTGGATCGCTCCTCTGGTGGTGGCATGGTGGAGGAGCTGGGCTCTTGGGATGGCTGGGTCCGTCTTGGTGCGCCAGAGCATTCATTAAAGTGCTCTTTCAGCCCTTGGTGCTGCTTGACTTTGAGTTGCTAAATGCATCTGCGCCCATCTGTAAGTACTTATGTATGGATTATGATCTATGCGTATAATATATATGGATTTTGTATATCCGTGGCCTGTGTGCAATTACAAAAATTATGCTATTGGTGACTGACTTTGTCACTATGGGAGCAAATGAGCACCTAATATTTGGAAAATATTGGGTTACCTGTAACATGCCGTCCTGAGATTTTCCTATTGCCTCCGATGTCTGGTTTGAACTCGGTGGATTAAAACTTGTTCCCAAATTTTCTAAAATAGGTTTACTATTTGGAAAACAAAAGCTACTGAAAGCTGTGTCTTCTCTCTCTCATCTTTATATTTGATTTGGTCCCCTTTGGCTTTTTTCCCCCTGTGATGTGTGCTTTTTTTGGTAATTCTCTGTCGTTTCCTTCCCTCTCTCTTATCTCTCCCTCTGCAGTTCTCTCTCTTTTCCTCTCTATTCCTCTATCCCTCTCCCCCGCCCCCCGGTAATTTATTTGCAGGCAGGTTGTCTCTTTGATTTACTGTATCTCTCCTTGGTAGGATTATGATAAATGGATTGTATGGCTCTGGCTGAGCTTGTCCAACACCACGTACCCGCGCTGGGTCAAGCGTGAAAACCGAGGGGAGATGCTGGTGCTGGGTCTCCTCTGCGTGGTCTACAGGGAGGAGTGACTGTTGGTAAATGGGACTTTGTCCTTATGGTCCACACTTCACATCACCTCCTGAACTTTTTTTAGCCTGTGTTAGGCATGGGGCTTGGTGGAGGGTTTTTTTTCTGTGCTTTTCTCTTGCCTGATATGCCGGGTTTGCTGTGCGTGTGCACGTACGCTTGCAAAAATTTAAGCAGGTATTTTACTGGGCGCTTTCAGGCACATCAACCAGCATATTTCAATTTACTACATCCTGATATGGATAGTGCTTGTAATTAGAGCGTTTCATCCTGCAGTCACAGCAGGCAGCAGTTTATTGATAAAGTTGTTATATAGTTGCTGAGCAAACACCCCCAAATCTGAGCTTCATTAAGTCATCGCCTGCCCTGCTGCGATGTATCTTCATTGCGTGCTGAAATCCATGCCATTGATGGGAGATCCCGGAGGAGGTCCGGGGCTGTGCTGTGTGGCTGCAGCTTAATGCATCCCATCACAAATTGACACAGCATGCTCGTCCTTGGCTGATATATATAAATTCTTTCCCTTTCCAACCAAAAGTGGGGTTTTTTTGGCCACCGCAGATCTTCTCCCACTGGCTGGTGGCTGTGGATGGTGGTGTCACGGCTGAGATGTCTTTGCAGAGCAGGCACAGCTGCTCCTCTCCCCTGAGAGGTTCATACAGACCCCAAAGCATCAGTGGTTTCCTTTAGCATACAGGCAGAAAATGTTTTGTGTTGACTTGTTTTGTTGTTGTTAAGCGCATCCTCTCCCTTCTCGACTGGGTTTGTTATTCGGCGGGTAATCCTTCATAACGAACCCGCGGGAGATTGATGGGGAGAGCTCGTTATGCACTTCCAGAGCAGTTTCACCGTCATTCTGTAGAAGCAAAATGCACCATTAAAGTTAGAGAGCCATGGGAATGATGGGACATAATTAGTTGTTGCTGTAATATTTTTGATTGAAAGTGTATAGATACTGTAAGCGGCTCTTTTGGAAGCCGGTGCTCTCAGGAAACTGTTAAGAAGAGCAGGGCTTATCAAAGGGGAGAGGGTGATCCTGCTCTTACCCTGCCCACCTCTCCAGTGCTGTAATTAAACCATCTGGGAGATGTCATGGTGTTCACACCGCGCAGCCGCTGGCTCCTTCATGCCACGAGGGGTGAGCAGCAGCGCTCCCTCCCAATTAGGAGCAGGAATCAGATGGGGAGTCCTCCTGTAGAAGAGACTTTTTGGATGGGATGTGTGCCCAGTGGCTTGCCACCTCGGTCCCTGCAGCAGAGCTGCATGGATCTTGTGTTCCTGCTTTTTCCCAGCTTAGTCTGAAGTTCAGGATATATTGAAACCTTGCATGGGCAAACCTGGACCGTGTCTGTGGGATGTTGTGGTCAGAAGCATGGTCATGGAAAGCAACCTGGAATTACTCAGGCAAACTCCTGGTGTGTGCTTGAACCCCTTTGTCTATGGGGAATAGTGAGAATTAAATTCAAATTATTCCACTGGCACCTGTGGGACTTTCTTTCCATTGACATTGAGAGGCGTGATGCAAACCACGAGCGTGTAGGTAGCGGTGATGAAAGCCATGATGTAATCTGGGCTCGACCTGAAGTCACAACAAGTGCGGGAAGGCAGAGCTTGCGGCATCATAGCAGTTAATTTATTTAGCACTAGTCTTTGTAATAAAGCATCTTGGCTCTGTTTCTCTATTGTTCCCTGTCTCTGGTAATGTCACCAAACTTGGACAGAAGCTTCCCAAGCTGTGCATTTGCCTTGGGCTGATTTTGCTGAAGCTCTCGGGAGAGAAAGAGGGGGTAGAAAGAAAGCTTGGCATTTATGAGCATGAAATAGAGGGGAAAATACGGTGCTTGCTTATGGAAAAAAGTCTTGCTGTTGTTCCCCTTCAGAAAGTGATGCTATGTGGCTGGGACTGCCCAGGGGATGTGCCCTGGGGCTGGACTGTGCACTGACCCCGTTGGCGCTTGCTCAGGCTCTCTTTGTGCTCTGCGAGGGCACATCGGGATGAGACTCCGAAGATCCCACCCATGGAGCATTTGCTGCCCCTCCAGACCCTGGACCTGAGCCCTGCACGGCCATGTGCGCCCTGCCCCTTGCTTGTCGGCTGCCCTCCCGTCTCCCCTCTCCCTCCGAAGGTTCAGCTATCGACACACACACCTCTGCTCCCCACACATCTCAGGGGGCTTATTGCCAGCAGCTGGCATCCTTTCCAAATCTCCCTCTACCCATCTGTTGTTATCAAGCCTCCTCTCTCCTTATTTTGCTTAATTTCTATCTTTTTCCTCTTGGTTGTCTTAGACATGCCTGCGCCTCTTTGCATATGCCCAAGCATTTGCTTTCGAGTGCCTTAGGCTGGTTCCTGCTGTTATCTTCTTGCAGGAGCGAGAGCTGCTGCTTCTTGCCTTGGGAGAGGGACCGTATCCCCGAGGCATCTATTGAGGAGTCCAGCACTCATAGAAGTTTCTTCGTGGCCTCCCTGAGCAGAAAATTTGTCCTATCTCTTTCTTTCCAGATGACAGTGTCAAAACATGATCAAGTTGGGTTGGCCTCTTTGCTTCCATCTCTCTCTGTCCGTAGCCAGACCCCACTCCCTGCCAGGGAGAAGTCACACCTTTTCACGGCATGATCGGCAGGAGCCCTCCACACTAGGGAGGTCTGAAATACAGGTTTCAGGCTGGGGATTTCAGGAAATAAGTTCCACTTTGTTTTGGGTAATTCAGAAAGGTTTTTCTGGAAGAGGCTTAAATCCTATTGGGAAGGGTGTTTGGCAAGATGGCATCAGCTGGTGTGAAATGAAGGCTCCCGCAGTGGATCCTGCGCTGCCCTGCTCCATGCCTGGCTACTCTTGCTCCAAATAACTTATTTTCCCCCTGCTGCTTGAATGATGCCAGCCCACCCTGCATCTCGCACCCGTTTGCTCGGGAGGGTGTGGGGAGCCCGGGACGGCAGCGAGTCCTCCCTGCCTGGATCGCATGAGTGCCATCACAGATGGATGCGCTGCTCGGCAGTGAGGATGCTGGTGCATTCTAATTGCTGGCATCTTTACTCGTTACGAGTGTAATTGTGAGTAGACGTTTGTTTTTGTATTGATAATTAGGGACTGGAACAGATGGTGAAGGCTTAGTTTAAAGTAATGTGTCCATTAAAGAAAATCTACTGTATACAGCTGAAGATTCTTCACTCTAAGAGAGCTCAGCTTGCCGTAGCAAAGCTTGTCTTCTCCCTAATGGGGGCTTCAGCCATTACAGCCTGGTCAGCTGCCTTCAGTGGAGGCTCAGGTCCCGAAGACTCCTCCAAGCGAGTGTGTTGAGCTCCTTCCTGGGCAGAGCATCCCCTGGGCATCTGCTGTGCCCACATGCAGGCAGTCAGGCGTGGAAGGAGTTGCTGGAGGAGTGGTACCTTGAGCAGACAAGGGGAGGGCAGCACCTTGCACACACTCGCCTGCTGGGCCCTGAGCCTGTCTGCTGGCACGGTGGAGGCGCAGACACTGGCTGTTGCAGGTGGACAAGTGGCACATGGTTCACCTGGCGTGGCTAACGATGCTGTGCTAGATGTAGGAGGCACGGGGAGATGATGTCCCCCTGTGCTGACACCCCTGGGGGGATGAGTGCACCTCTCCCAGCAGGACCCCCCTGCCCTAGGCAGGGCCCTGGTTAATTAATACCCAGTGCCAAGTAACAAGGACTGGTCCTTGCAGCAGGATGAGGCAGGCAAGAGGAGCATGGGAGGAGAGGTGTGAGGTGTCCATGTGGCTTCTCCACTGATTAATGATGCTCAGGTGCTGGTCCACAGTAATCCCCTCGTTAGCAGGCAGAGCAAAGGGATTTTACTGCCTATCCCTCCTTTGCCCGCTCCCAAGTGATGGATGGCTGGGGGGGGGGGGGGGGGGGGGTGGGGGGGGGGGGCGATTCCCGTGTCCCCCCATCAGCAGCAGTGTTTGTGTTTTGAGAGATGGAGACGTGAGTGCTGGGTGCCCCCCCTTTCTCTGCGGGATCTTGGAGCAAGGGGCACCGGTGTCTGCAAACCACCCCCTTGCTGAAGGAGGGTGCTCGGTAGAGCCTTAGACCTGAGCTGCCTGGCCATAAACGACCCTGCAGGGTTTCCCCCAGGGTCACAGCATCACTCGTACATCGCAGAAAATGAAGTAAAAGCCAAGATTTCCTCCGTGAGGAAATAGCAGAGGTCAATGGGAAGTTGCTCAGCCAAGTCCTTCTGGTGCCAGTACCTCTGCAGTCACAGGGTTTGGATGAGCTCAGCAGGAATTTGAGCTGAAAGGGGAGTTTAACCATTTTATTTTATTTCATTTAAAAAAAAAAAAACAAAACAACCAAACTATTTTGCCAGGTTATGGATCTTGTATATGGCAGTGTCCTTGGGAGTCAGAGCAGGATCTGAGCAGGAGATGGTCTGTAGAGGGTCAGGCTTTTAGTGGTGGCTCTCAGCCCTCTTTTTCCTTTGGTTTGCAAATTGCTTTAGAAACGCGGAGCTGTTGAAGTGCAAGTTATGCGTCTGCGGTGGAAACTTTGCAAGTGTGACCTCCCTGGCCACAGGCCGCGCAGTGCCCTTAGGACTCTGGAAACCTCCAAAGTGAAAGCTTCTCTGTGATTCTCTCAAATTTATTAATTTATTTCTCTATTTATTTAGTTATTTTGAAGTGTCCTGCTTCGGGAGCTGCTGTGTGCCATGCTGGCATTGCTGCTGTGCCTTCCTGCTTTCTTTCCAAAATGTGGAGCCTTTGGGGAGGAACAGAACAGGAGGGAAGGGGTGAGATTTTCAGAGGGAGCCACTGTGAGGGATCCTGGTGGATGCCACCTTGGAGCAGAGCCAGTCCTCCCATGCTACCACCCCGCACTGTGGCTGTACTTTATCAAAAGTACATTCCTCTGTCATCACCCCACTGAAAAAAAAAAAGCCTGGGGAAGGAAGCTTTAAGTGCGTGGAACAGGAAGAGATGATGGAGTGAAAATCCTTTCTGAATAAACCCTTGCAAGAAATGCCTTTCCTGTAATGGAGCGTGTCCTCCTTTACCGCAGAGGGTGGATGAGCTGGGTCCAGGTCCCCAGGGCTCCGCTGCCCCAGTTTCCCCTGCATGGCACAAGGACACCCCATTTGCTGTGGGGAAAAACACCAAGCATTTTAGGGGCTCTCAGAGCATCCCTCCCTGTGTTGCCCCGACAGGAGGAGGGACTCAGAGATATTTGCATGGCCTTTCGCTTCCACCTTTGCATCGATTTATGCATGGGCACGTCTCCCTGCTTATCTGAAGGGCTGTAGCGAGAATTAATGACTGCTTAACGAGGCACAGGGCTGTTTGCAAGGGACGGAAAGCTTGTTGGCAGTGGGAAGGTGGAGGGTGGTGGGAGCAGAAACTTGCTGGAGGTCTGGAGCACGAGCCCCCAGCCCTGTTTGGGGCCAGGGAGGAGTTGCAGGTGGGATGTGTTGTTTTTAGCTGGCTTCTGCCAAACAGAAAGGGGCTGAAGCTGCAGATGGAGACATGCTGCGGTGGCATGAAGGCCACCACACTTTTCTGTTCCCTGCACGGACCAGGGATGAAACTTCTCCTCTCCGAGGGCACTGTGAGCAGGAAGGGGCTGGCACCGTGCAAAGCACCATGCAAAGCCTGGGTGCAACGGGCTGTGGGCTTTGAAGCCCCCCTCGCGGTGCCACAGCAGCATCCTGGGATCCATTAGGGGTGCAGAAGCTTTGCAAGCTCCCCAAGTGCCTTTTTGCTCCATCTTTGGGGGGTTGCCTTGCTCTCCCTGCCTCTGTGACCCTGCTCACCTCTCTGGGAGCCAGGCCAGGTTGGCAGCTCAGGCGGGGATTTCGAGAGAGGGAGCGTTTATCACATACAGCAGGGCAGGGAGTTCCCGGTCACGCTTCTCCGGCTTCCCATCCTGGAGCAGCCGGCAAAGGGAGGGGTGGGAAGATTAATAGGAGTCTTGTTTCCCGGTTGCGATTGCTGGACCAGGCGTGGAGAGATTAAAAGCAGCATTCTGGCGGCAGTTTGTATTCCTGAGCTGATTTTTATTTCCTGACCTTTATTTCTCCGGTTGCACCCGTTTTCCTGGTGCTGCAAAGCTGCCGTGAGTACCTGGGACCATAGAGGAAAGGGGAGGGACGGGGGATGCTCAGCTATGCCAGCCGCTGCCAGCGCATCTCAACCTCCCATTTGGTTGAGACACAGGAATCGAGGAAATTAATCTGCATGTCTGCTTGCTGCAAACAAATAAATAAAACCTGGAGGAATTTTCCCATCTGTTTCTATATGTTGTTGCTCTCACTGTTATTCTTGTTGTGTTTTGTTGGTTTTTTTTAAAGAATAAAAGTAGGGAAATGTCAGCTGTAGTACAGCTTTTAAATATTTCCCACCAAATCCTCCATCAAAAGACCCCCAGCAGAGGAACACCGCTCCAGTGATGTGATTTTTATTTGTGTATTTGAAATCACCCTGACAAATAATAACTGTGTGCAACGACAACTCAGGGCACCAGACAGATGTAGTGCATAAAAGAGGATGTCTAGTGTTGTAGAGCGAAGCGAGTAGTTGCAAGTGAGTCAGATGGGACCTGCTGAAAAGCCCGTACGGAGGCGCTGCGGGAGAGGGTGGGCTCCTCCCGTGGTGGGAGACTTTCCCCCAGCCTCTTGCTGTTTCCAGGGAGTTAATGCAAACTTGCTGCTCTGGTTTAGACAGGGTTTTGTACATGGATGTAATGACTCCATGAAATTGCAGCATCCTTCTTAATTTTTTAAATTTTTTTCAGTTGGTAACGCTATTTTCCTTTTCTAGGCTTGGGAGAGCCAGAGATGGCAGCGTGGGCTGGATTCAGGCCGTGACTCTTTGCGAAGAGTCTTGTCCTGCACTGTTTGCTCCAAAGTGAAGCTGCCCTTAGTTCATTAGATGTATTAGGGCACCTGCTGCTTTATTTCTGAGCAGCTCCAAGGGTCAGATGCACATTCCGTGAAAGCAACTGAATGTTTTTCTGTGGCTCTGTGCTCATAACGTCATTGAAAACTTTGTGAGTAACTAGTTTGCTTTCCTTTTCTTGTGTTTCCTCAGAAACTTTGATGGATACGCGGACGGCGACGGCCGAGCTGGGCTGGAGCGCCAACCCTCCTTCGGGGGTAAGTGCCACTCGTCCAGCTGATCCTTACGCGATCTCGTGGGGTTCATGCTATTTATCTTAAAACGCTGGTGGGGAGCTGGGGAGGCTGCAGTGGGAGCAGCGGCGCCCCATCGGGCTGGCATGGGGCGGCCAGGGCATCGCTGTGCTGAGCTGCGTGGCTGCTCCAGGGCTGAGCGTCCCTTCCCAGAACCGGTCCCGGGGTCTCGGTGAAGATGGAGCTTTTCTCCATCCCCGTGCTCTCTCCTCCAACCCCATGCTCTCTCCTCCCCTGCCTGTCCTACTCCCAGGTGAAGGGTCTGGCCCCATCACGACTCTCCATCTCCTGACTCGCGTCTTCCCTCTCCCTGTGCCAAAAGGCTTGTAATTAGGAAACATTAGCAGGCTCAAAACAGCTTTCATACCTGGAACATCATCCGTAATTGCACTCGGCAGTGCTCTTCTCTGGCTATTAATGTCACTTTTATGAAGTAATGAGGAACAAAACACCCTGAGGCACTTAAAACATCTTTTTTATATAATACGAGCCTTTGAGGAATGGAAGCATAAAATAACCTGACTCACATTCCCCTGACAGAGAAAGTGAGAGACGGAGCTGGGGAGGAGAGGAGCGGTGGTGGGAGGGGATGCTAGTTGGTGGGTGGGCATTACGGTGGGACAGGCAGCTGGTCAGGCAGGAGTGGGTACAGCAGCAGGGTCCATCCCCGGGGCCTTCAGGACATGGCACCAAAGGAGAAAGGATGCCAGCCTGCGTCTTCGTTAGGGTGTGACTGGCTTTGCCAGGTCTTCAAAAGAAATGAGGTTGCACACCGTCACCAAAGCTGAACCACACATGCAGTGGGCACAAAATCCTCTCCAGGCACGTCAGAGGCCCTTGAAACATGGGGCTTTGCCACTGAATTGCTTTGGAAAAAATCTGGGCCCAGATAAATTGCTGGCAAAATGCAGGGGGGCCGTGTGCAGGTGATGGAGATGGGATATAAATAGCTGCCTGCAGCTGCTATCGCTGAAAGCCCGCGCAAGGCAGGCGGGGAGCTTGCGTCGTAAGGCACGGCAGTCTCGCCCTCTGCGGAGCAGCAGAGCAAAGCCTCTCCCCAGCCCACATCCCTGCTGCATCCCTCCGTGTGCATCCCTGCATCCATCCAACTCTCGGTCCTCTGAGACTTACTGGTGAGTCTTCTCCTTTACAGGTGTGTATATTAGATCTTCCACAAAGCATTTTAAAATACCAAGTCCTTTATTTAAAAGACATAGGGTCAGTCTGTAGCGTGCCTTCACTTCCCCTGTGAAGTCCCCTTGCTTGTGGACTGGGCTTTTCTTTCTACTGTCAGACGCTTTACTGGGTGGATATGGAGCGTCTTAAGGTGTATTTTGGACTCCTGGAGTGAACCCTCCTGTAGGTATCATGTCCCAGCTGGGACAGGTATTGGAGTAGGTTGGACACCAGTTGAAAATAAGCAATGTCTTCCTCTTGCTCCAGTCATGCAGTAGTCTTTACGAGCTGCTTGGTTACAGCACTGACTTTTAGGGTTTGTCCTGTTTAATAGTTCACAACATATGTTTGAGGGCAGATTTTTGCTGCTTCTTGGCTTGTCCGGTGGTAATGGCCAATATTTGGGTGAGACTTGTCCAGAGTGTGGGTGCCAGGGAGGGTTTGCAGACCGTGACCCATCCAAGCAGCCTGGCGTAGAGGTGCTAAGATACACGTGGGGATTTCTGCTTGTGTTGGAGTCAACGAAGACCCCAAATTTAGTTGGTCTTTTCTTGTTTTTAGTCTTCAATTCCCAAAAGCAGCCACCCTAGGGCTGTGCTATTTCTTTTTCAGCCTAGACTGCTGAAAGCTGGGGTAAGAAACCAAAAGCTTCCCCTCTGCCCTGCGTTCCTCCATCCAAAAAATGAGTGCACTGACAGCCTTGCTTTGGGGCTTAGCAACAAGCCATAGCATCGCAGGAACAAGCAAAGAAGAGAGGAACCAGAGAGGCAAGCAAAGAAACAAGAGGGAGAATAGCAGCAGCCATCTATAAATGGGACCTTCCTGCTCTTTGGGGCAGGAGGGAGGAGACGGGAGGATGGGTGAGGGGCTCCTGGCTGCTGCTGGGGCGTCAGCTCCTTCTCCCAGGCTTCTCTCATCTCTCTTGGAGCTGGAGGTACAGGGATTTGATGAGCCACCTCTCCTGACCCAGGGGTTGCCATTGGCATGGGGTCTGTGCAGTCTTTGGGTGGTTGCATCCCCCCCGTGGTGTGCTGAGCTCTGAGAGTGGCTGTTCACCCTGGCTCACAGATGTGCCCCGGGGCTTGGGGGGGACTGTTGACACTAATGCCGGGGCACGGATGCCAGTGGGCAGCAGGGGCTGTGGTCCCCAGAGACTGGCTGCGGAGGGACAAGGGCTCTCCTTCTGCTCTCCCCGATGGACATGCTTTAAATCCCAGCGGAGACGGAGAAGAACATTGTCTTAATCCCCAGCTCCCTGTGAATTATTTAGTGGGATCTCATCAAAATGATGCATTTGTCACTGCTAGAGCATCGATGGCAGCAGTCGCTGGCATTGTGGGTCTTTCCAGCCATGGGGACCTGCTGCTTTCAGTACCTAGTTGCAGGAGCGCTCAACCCAAGGGAGCATCAGGATCTAGCCCCAAACCCTCATGAGGGTTTTCCAAGTGGCATTTTATGTCGTTCCCAGCCATGGGCAGCCCTGTGTCCTGGGCACCTGAAGTGTGGCAGGGTCCGCTGGCAGGTTTTGGCTCTGAGTTTTGAGGCTCTGTTTGCAACCCCTCGACAAAAATGCAGCAAAACGCAGGGGATGCTTGGTGGAAGGAGCTGTTGAGAGAGCCGGCTCCCTGATGGGCACTGTGAATAAAAGGATAGTGGGCCGGGTCGCCTCCTGTGCACCCAGCTGGAGTGCAGGAGCTGGTGGGCGGGATGAAGAGGAGGATTCCCGCAGCAAAGACAGTGGAGCAATGGGGCCGGTGTTACGCTGGCAGACGAGCGCTGAAAGAGAGCTCGTTGTCTGGCGTTAATTGGATGAGAGGGCTGTAATGCAAAGCTGAGGTTGGGTAGGACCTTGCAGCTTTCTCGTGTGAAAAGGTATCTGGTAATGAAAGGGCATTGAATCTGCACGTCTTGTCCAGGGTGGAGTTTCTGCAGTGCTTCCACGGCGTGGGATGAGAAGGGAGAGCGCTTGGCTGGATGCGTGAGGTTTTGTTGCTGGTTTGGTAAACATTGCTTAACAACAATGTGCAACCTTGAGCTGCGATCGTTGCTTAAACTTAGTGGAGCTGAGTAGGTGGACCCAGGAACAAACGTTCTGCTGTGCTTGTTGGCAGCGTGTGGAGGACCCTGCTTTGAAAACAGAATAAAAACCTGCGGTTTTTTACATCAGGGCTGTGGCGTACAACAGGGAAGCTTGGGGACCAGGTGAGGAACGTAGTTGTTTAATGGAAAACGGAAGAGGGCAAAATCTGTAAGATTGCAGGGTTGGTTGTGGTGCATCAGCTCTTTGGGAAGACTCAACATGATGGGGCAGGTTGGCATCACCCATCTGCTGTTGTGCCCCCACGTAAGCACAATCACGGGTGAGCGCTGCTATAGCATCGCTACTGGAAATTATGCATGGTATTCAGAGTGCTGCTTAAAGATTGCCATATGAATAATGCTGTTATGAGGAGACTGTAAACATGGATTAGTTAAAATGAATGGATTATGAGGTTGTAAATCTGTCTGTAGGACTCTAATGCCATCATAGACTATTCACAGTTTGCCGCTGTCCCTTAATTGAAATTGCAGCCTGGATTATATTAATGCCCTTCTATAAATCGAATTGCAAATCTATATTCTCCCTCTCCACAGCGGTAATGTTTTATTTAGTTAGTTTTTTTGCTGGGGGAAGTGATCCTGTCATGCCGAGAGTCTGGGGTCAGGCTTGCTCTCCAGCCCACGTGCTGGCTTGGGCTTTAATGAAGGCACAGCCTTGTGTGCTGCTTTCCCTCCTGTCTCCAGGTGCCTGGACCATCTTTCTTCCCGTTTTTGTGTCCTCTCCAGGGCAGCTAAGGTGATTGCCTGCATGGAAAAGATGTTTTAGCGTCAGCTGGGAGCGATGGGGAAAGGGAACAGGCATGCGTGGGCAGGGGCAAGAGGGTGAGGATTTCTTCTGGTGCTGACTCAGGTGGTGTTTCTGCACATGCATCACATCATGTGTCCACGACCATGTTCCTGCCCCCCTTTGGGGCTTTGGGATCCTTGTTCCAGCCCAGCCCTGCCCTGCGCAGGGTGAGCGGCACCTCCTCGGCTCACGAGCCACTGCCTGTCCCTCTGCCATCCTCTCATGCCCTTTCTCCCTTCGCCTTTCTACAGTGGGAAGAAGTCAGTGGCTACGACGAAAATCTCAACACCATCCGTACGTACCAGGTGTGCAATGTCTTCGAGCCCAACCAGAACAACTGGCTCCTCACCACGTTCATCAACCGGCGTGGAGCTCACCGCATCTACACCGAGATGCGCTTCACTGTGCGGGACTGCAGCAGCCTCCCCAATGTCCCTGGCTCTTGCAAGGAGACCTTCAACCTTTACTACTACGAGACAGACTCTGTCATTGCCACCAAGAAGTCTGCCTTCTGGACGGAGGCACCCTACCTCAAAGTGGACACCATTGCTGCTGACGAGAGCTTCTCCCAGGTGGACTTCGGTGGCAGGTTGATGAAGGTGAACACAGAAGTGAGAAGTTTCGGGCCCCTGACCCGCAATGGCTTTTACCTGGCTTTCCAGGACTACGGAGCTTGTATGTCTCTGCTGTCCGTCAGGGTCTTCTTCAAGAAGTGCCCCAGTGTGGTGCAGAACTTCGCCATCTTCCCAGAGACAATGACAGGAGCGGAGAGCACCTCTCTAGTGACTGCCCGCGGCACCTGCATCCCCAACGCCGAGGAGGTGGACGTGCCCATCAAACTGTACTGCAACGGGGATGGGGAGTGGATGGTCCCCATCGGCCGCTGTACGTGCAAGGCTGGTTATGAGCCGGAGAACAACGTGGCTTGTAAAGGTAAAGTTGGCTTTGGGTAACAAGGCACTTTTATTGTTTTTAACCTTTGCTTAACAAAATGTTCATCGCCAAACAAGCTGTTTTAGGCAATGCCAGCTGTGAAATAAGCTCTGCACCATTTACCTGCCCTGAAGCAGTGTTGCTCTGGGGACCAAGCAGGGATTTGGGAGCAGTGGTCAACCTGTGGCTTCTCAGTGTGCTCCGGTCAATGGCCAAACTCGGCAAGCAGCGTGGCAAGGATGCGGGTGCTGGTGCAGCTGCCGCCGCGAGCCTGCTGGAAGCCACCTCTGTGATCTGCTGCCTTCAAAGTGCCTCACAGGCCGGCGCTCGCCGGCTGAGCCGCTTTCATCTGCCTCGTTATTTCCCCAGCAAAGCTGTGGGAGCCAGGCAGCCGCCGTCAGGCCCGACTGCAGCGAAGCCGCTCTGATTCTCAGCATTAATTGGAATTTTTTTGCTGTTTTTTTGGGTTCCCCCAGCCACACCGCCAGCATGCTGCTGCCTGCTGGAGTCCTCCGCAGCGTGGGGTTATAAATATGGAAATAGCACTCGCTGCTTTTCATCTCCTTTCACCGTTCTGATGAATATTTCCCAAATACCATTGGAGGATTATTTTTTTTTCTGTTAGATTTACTCGCTGCCCTTTCCTTCTCCTCTCCCAAATTAAGGTATTGTTTTTGTACACTGCTTGGAAGGAGGGAAGAGAAGAGGGCTTTTTGCATGAGAAGCTAACCCCGTTTCATCGGTGCTTTCCAAATAGCTTCTAGAAGGTGGGCACCAGCAGGTCAAGGAAGGGTTGGGAAGAAGGAGAAGGTCAAAGGCAGGTGTCAAAGTGGGCTGGTTTTGGGGGGGGTGATGGGAAGAGGTCTGACTTGGACCTCTTTTGGTGCAGGTGGCAGCACGTGTAGCACCAGGCTTGGCTGTGATGCTCCTTGGGGTGGCCACCACGGTGTTTCTTCTCCACCTGTAATTCCAGATATATGAAAATGGCAAAGCTGGGATTCAAGCTATGGAGAAACTTGTCTGTTCATTTGCTTTAAACCTGGGAACTTGTGTAGGTTTTCACCATGAAAAAACACATTCGGCCTGCCCAAGGTGGGGATGGTGATGCCTTCCCGTGCCAGGGTTTTGACAACTGGGAAACCACTGGAGTCTGTGCGCTCATGCCTTGCTTTCACATCGAGCAGCATCGCCGGTGGATTCCTTTGAGTTTCATGGTTGACCCTGAATGTGGTTTTGTTCCCACCAGGAGATGGTCTGTTCCCATGAGGAACTGAAGTGCTCCATCGGAGGGAGGGCTCTTCGCAAACCGGAGCATTTCTGGCAAGACATTCCTCTGCTATTGAATAAACAAACAGAAAGCGCACATGGTTTTATGGCAAAATGACATTTTCTCATCATGGAAAAATAAATACTAATTTTAGCTAAAGACCGGAATTGGGAAATCATGTCATTTTGCCAGAAATGTAGGAAAACAACGATAATGTAAAACTGCCGCAGGTTTTGGTGGTGTTGACCTTTCTATCCGCCGCTGGCCGGGGTGGTGGAGGAAGTTGGGGTCTCGAATACTTCTAACCCCCCCAGGAGAAGCGTGTTGCACCTACCCAGTGCTCGTAGTTTGGGGCAGGGCAGAGGATGGAGGACAGCAGGACACGAGAGGCATGGAAGCAAACCTGCTCAGGGTGGGCGTTAGACCCATCTCCATGGCTTTTTTTGTTTCCTTTTCTTGTGCAAACCCCAGAACGGTCACGATGTGTTCATGCCATCAAAGCTGCACCGAGCAGACCCCTGTGTTTTGGGAATTTGCTGAGTTTTCTGTGCCACAGTGCCTGTCTCCAGCCGTGCTCCCACTTCTTAGCAGCACTGATGACGAAGGAGAAACCCCTTGCACCACCTGAGTGTGGGCTCTGCAGAGCTCCTGGCAAGCATTTTGCCTTTGTGTGGGGAGCATGCTTTGCATTTGGGCTCCTTGAGGGGAAAATTCAGGGTCCTGGCAGTTCTAAGGGGGTAGAAATGTCCTTTATGGATTGACCAGCAGCATTTGGGATCCTGAAAGGCACCAAAGTACGCTGTGGGAGCAGACCAAGCAGGTGGTTAAATGGCACCAAGCACGTGCGTGGTGATGGGACCATGCTTTTTTGATGATCCTGTGGGTGCTGTTGGGTGCTGGTACGATGCTGTCTCTGGAGCAGAGCTCCGATAACTCCCCTCTCCCAGTCCTGTGGGAGTATTTCCCACTTCTCACATCAGGAGGACGGACAAAAGGCTGGGATTGCTGATGGGACCTGTGTGTTTGAAGGTCCTGCTCCTGGTGAGGAACCCAAAACCAGTAAACCTGCCACCCCCTCCTGGAAGTTCACTAAAACCAGTCCTAAAAGCCTGAGCCAGGGCTTACATTAGGACTGTTGGAAAATTAACTGCAGTTGAGTAAAAATCTGACCTTGGGTTGGACTCTGGCTTCTTGGTAGCTCATGTGCACCCTTTGGCCGTCAAGCTCCTCCTTATATCCCCGTGGACCTTGGAGACCACGAGAGAAGACCTGAGCCCACTGCTGCCCTTCCCAAAGGTCGGCGGGCAGGAGGTGGCACACTGCAAGGTTTAGAAATAATAATTTGTTGGTTTTCTATTTGTCTTTGTGCTCTCGAAGGGGTCGTATTCCCCTGCCTTATTCACCTGCTGGGTTCGCCTCGCAGGGATGCTGCCAGGATCGCACCCCGGCTCCTGGGAAGCACACTCTCCTGACATCTGCTCAAAGCCTTCGTCAACCTGAGATAAGCCACTTAACAAGCCTGGGGGAATTGTCACCAAGGAAAAAAAAAAAAAAAAAAAAATCCCTGTATTTTAGGGT
>NW_008795924.1:869611-872960 GCF_000699145.1 Aptenodytes forsteri
TTTCCCCAAGGAAAAAAAAAAAAAAAAAAATCCCTCGGTATTTTAAGGCTGAGAAAATGGGCTTAATTCCTCAGCGGTGGGGAAAAAAATAGGCTTGAATTGTTTAGCTCCCCCAGCCCTCTCTCATCCCTCCCACCCCCTGGGATAGAGGCTGTGCCTATCATGGGACTATTAGACCGGAGCGGTTTCGTGCTGACAGCAGAGCTTGGGGTCGCTGAGGGATTCATTAATACCAGCTTTTATCGGCACTTAGCTGCTCGCAAAAGGCACAGGCAGAGCGCAATCTTCATTGGGGGTATTTCGAGTTCCGAAGAGATTATCGTTGTGTTTTAGGGTCATAGTGATGGGGGGTCGTTACCACCACAACGCTAAGACAGGGGTGGGAGGGAGGGAGATTTTCTTTATTGATCTGCCCCATTATTTGTTTCCGTCCCGGGCTGGTTGGGGTTTGGCACAGACCTCCTGGCTGGTGCGAAGCTGCATTGCTCTCAGCTGGGTGATGGCATGCCGTACCCGAAAACCCGGTGGGACTGCCTACCCCATCCTCTTTGGCATCTCGTGCCCGTGAGAGCTGTGGGCCAATGCGAAATGGAGGCTGTTATTGAATCCAAAATGAATAATTCATTTGGTGCGATAGCCCACGCTCCGTTCGGGTTGATATTAAATCCATTCGTCTTGCTCTGCCCCGTCCCTCAGCCTTGCTTTATGGCTTCCTTGCGTGGTCAAGGTGCAATGCATCATCGTGCTGGGGAGGAGGTGGGAGGAAAAGTGGGAGCGGGGATCATTGGGAGGCCAGGGAAATCATTCGAGACCTTGGATGAGCATGCTGGGTGGATTTCGCTTGTTCTTCTCGAGGAAAATTATTAAACCCTTTCTCTGCTGGTGTTTCACTCTGAAACCTAATGATGGCAAGTAACCTCTCACTAGAATGACAGCAATTGTGGGTGTCTCAGCTTTTATCCCTTTTGACTCTGAGGATGGGGCACTGAATTTGTGTCTGCTGGAATCACGCTGACTTTCTCTCTGACCTTCCCAATACCAGGCAATAGCTCAGCTGCCCAGAGAAGCCACCGAAAGAAAAAGTCTGTATCTAAATCAGCTTTGTGCTCAATTTTTACTTTGTATTTATAAATGTAGGGATAAGGGGCGAGAGAGCGGTCCTGCTGCTTCCTGGGTTTGTCGTCTCGCTTTCGTTTTCCCCTCCTGGCAAATTCCTGTCGTAGTGTGGTCGGGAGCCTCCAAGCTGCCGTGGCTGGGGATAACAAACCGACCTGCTTGCTTGCAACAGCTGGAAATCTGAGCTAGCAGGGATGGCAAAATTAAAAAAAAAAACAACCCCTCACAAAATAAGAACAAAGCTGGGCTGCAATGCCTGCGATGCAGAGGCTGTTCCTCGAGCATCCTTGCTCCCAGGCATCCATGGCTTTCCACAAGGCAGCCGGTCCCCTACCCCATCTGCGTCCGGGTCCCCCAGTCCTTCTTCAGCTGCTGACCGACACGCCGGGCTGTGCTGAGCCTTTGCCAAAGCTGTGTGTGGGTTTATTTTGGCCTTGTTCATCCCTTTCGTTTCTTTGTCTCCCTTCTCTGTTTGTCCTTCCCTCCTGCCTTGTGCATGGAGGGCTGGATTTGGGAAAGGGGTAGCGGGGGGGACATGTCCCACCAGTTGAATGTCAAGGAGCAAGCGGCCCCGTGCTGGTTCCCTCATTATCCTCCCCTCCCACTAAGCAGCCCTCGCAATAATTATTGATTTCCTCCATTTATCCATCACAGAAGGCTGGAAACAATAGCAGAGTGCAGGATTTATGAAGTGATTTTTTTTTTTTAAATAATAATTACAAACATTTTGTAATTAGTATTAGAATAATTTGCTAATGCTTAAAATAAGGGTGGCATCAAGTTTTCCCAATCAAATTGTTGCTTGTGCTGAGAACTGGGTCTTTTCAGTCTCTTTGGCTGTGCCTTTGCCTGCCTTTTCCCTGCACCATGGTCCATCCTAGTGCCCCCATACCATGTTAGGCTACCCAGGAGAGGTTTGCTTGGGTGACGAAGGTGATACTGGTTTTGTCCCATGGGCAGATGGCAGCAAGGGGGGCTGTGGGCTGCCTTGCCATGTCGCAGGGACACGGGACCCTGCTTGCCCGTGCATTGGGGTGCACCCATCCCAGCGTGCTGCAGCTCTGTGCCCAGCCACCCTGATGCCTGGGTCAGGGTGAGCACACCAAGCATCGCAGGGGCTGCAGAAAGGCCCTTTTTTGCTTTTTAGGGTGGCTTTATTTTTCTTTTTTTCTCCACGCTGCTGGTCCATGTACTTCCCCACGGCTGGGAAGCATCTCTTTTCCAGCCTCTGTGCCGACCCCGCTGCCTCTCGCCTCCCTGCAGCTTCCTCTCCGGCATCTTATTCCAGATTGCCTGACCCATGAGTGATCCCTTTTTTATGCTTTCTTGTCTAAAACAAGAGGGGAAGAACAAAGAGGTAAAAAGAAAGTGCTTTCCCTGCCAGTCTCTCCTTCTGCCTGCCCTTGGATTTGGTTTAGTGGAGCTGTGGTGTCCCAGCTTGCTGGGAAGTGCATCCCTCTCCCCATCCCTGGTTTGGTGGCTGCGGGTGTCGCACCAGCTGGTGGTGAGGGTGGCTGGCAGAGGGGTGCTCCGGTGTCCCCCGGGCTGCAATGGCACGCTGGCATCTGGTTGTGTCCCAGGGCAGGGTGCGTGATGGGGCTGGCAGCATCCCCAAGCGGGGTAGGCACATTGAGGGCTGGGGTGCCCACGGAGACCTCTGCCTGTGATCTTAAATAGTTGGGCTTAAAAACCATCAGTGCTTCCTCAAGCTCTTTCCAGAGGACCAGGATGAGGTCAACTGGTTTGTTTCAAAACCTTTCAGTCTCGATCTGCACCTGTGGACACATGGTTGATGCACTGGTGAGAGGTCTGCCCAGCAGCTTGGGTGCAAGGGAGTCTCTGCGGCTGCAGCTGATGCTCACGATGCTTTAGGTGGCTTTGCAGGGAAAATGTTTCTCTGCGGGTTTGGAAGTAGGATTTCAAGCTTTTCTCCTGTTTAGCATCCCAAGGGGGGGGTGTCTAGGCAGTGTGCTGGCATGCCGGGGCTGCAGTGGGTCTCCTCCTCCTCATGCATTGCTGCGCCTCTGCTCCCCAGGGCTTCGGCACCTGGCAGACACTAACCATCAAAAAAGCTGCTTTTAGACCAAAGTGAGAGCATCCATGCAGCTGGGGCACCTTCCACCCCTAACAGCAGCGGGGACACCCTGGGGGTGTTTTATGCAGGGTTTAGCCAAGCCACAAACCTCCGACTGCTCAAAATGGGACTTTTCCCTTTTTTTTTTTTTTTTTTTTT